>NC_081183.1:43577294-43666805 GCF_029867415.1 Vicia villosa | reverse complement strand
AAACAAAGCAATTGATTAAAACAATCCGCTTGACACGGTCCCACTGGGCGTGCCAATTTGTTTACGGTGATTTCCGGTAAACAACCGCTAGTCCTCCAAACTATAATAAATATGATTTGGTTACTCGCAGGATCGACTAGATTGATCCTAGGACACATAGTCAATTAGATTGTTATCAATATTCTTTAGAACCATGTTCATGATTCGTTGTCTTCGACAAATGTTATTCGATTAAAAACATACACTTTTTAGTGATGACTTGATTATATGTGATTATGACTTTAAAATGTAGACAACGCATATAACATAACATGCAATTCTGTTAAAAAGAATCTTAAAACATAAAACTGTTAAAGATCTTGAAAGTAAGTAACATGAAGATAAATAACATGAAAGTAAATAACATGAAAGTAAATAACATGAAAGTTAAAGATACAGTAATGTAAATGATAAGAAGTAAATAGAATGCAAGAATTTAAAGATATTCGAAGACGAAAAGCAATAAAAGATAATACTCATGTATTAAGATGGTGGTGTCATACGTACATTTTCTCAGCGAACTCGTTCTCGTTAACGCTTGATACTTGAGTAAATATGTGAGTGATTTGTACAAAATGAACACACGGAATTCTATCATGAAAACTCCTATTTATACTAGTTTCGACCATAACGGCCCTACGCTAATCTGCTGCCACGTTTCTCATAAGAACTTCCAGCGATGACATCTGTGAATAAGCAGTTACGTGACTATCTTCGAATTTCAAATCTTCCCGCCTGAGTCCATCTTCGACGCGTGGCAGTATGCTAATAAACACTTACTAACAAACACGCTAAATAATAATACTTAAGTAAATTTATAAATTTTGTCTAAGTCTTCGAGGATATATCCTTCCAATAGCTTTCAGTAGCCATCACCTTCATAAAAAACTTAGACATTTCCTGCTATCGAAACATGGCCATCAGTAGCCATTTTATACTTCTCAGAGATGGTCATCAGTAACCACCTTGCCTTCGATTATGCACTCCTTCGAAGCACATATATTTGTTCAACGAAATCTTCAGCTAACAATCTTACCCTTCCTTATTTTTTTTATTAATATTTAATTACTAAATCTATTATTAATACTATAAAAAAATATCAATAATTAATTAATTATGGATTAAAATCAAATATGGATTAATCAAATATGGATTAAAATATAGATTAAAATAATTAAATATGGATTCCGTCTATCTCCACCTTGAGTGTTTCTACTAATTAATCAAATATAGATTAAAATAATTAATTATGTTATGGTCAATATTATTAAATAGTAATTACTGATGAATTATTTAATTGGATTTTATGCCTGAATGGACCGTGATGGGTTAGACTATTCTGTTAATCCCAATGAAAGGTCTCCTCCCTCAGCCGTTTAGTTATTTAAGCATTGCCCATTAGACCATTAATACATGTGAAAACCCTAAAAGAAAATGAAGATAGTAATGCTCTCATACTCTCTCCCCTCAAGAGCAATTTCATCAATCTTATCAAACACATCGTTCATATTATTCTTGATTATTGATTGATTAAATAATATGCTATAATTTGTATTTATTCTATTTAGTTATATCTATCAACTTCGATACAACATTGTGATTTTTCTCATAACGAACTAGCTGAAAACCCGCATGTGGTATGTCACAAGACCATTTTTATGATTCTAAGCCTTTAATAAACTACTCGGATATGGATGAACTTAAAGCATGCAAACAAACAAAAAATAAAGTTATAAATACGATGAACTACTAAGCATTTAACAATGAAGCATGTATTGTAGTGAATCTTGATGTTACAACTTGCTCCAAAGAGACTTTTATAACTAGGAATAACAAAACAAAAGGGCAGGAAAGTAGTAAAGCACAGAGAAACAAAGAAGTTTTATAAACAAAATCAAAGTAGAAGCTCGGTAGGTTTTTGTTCTATGTTTGCATCACTTAAATAGCCCTTAGGGCATTCATTGACAATAAAACCACTAAATCACGAAGCCAAACATATAAGGAATTACGGCCATAGCCCATTATTACGGGCATATCGTAATTCTTGTAGGACCAAAAATATAATCCCTCTCTTGGTTGTTGGCCATAACACGTTATTATAGATCACCCGTAATTTTGTTCTACTCTTTCCCAAATTTCCTTAATGTGCATGAAACATAAACAAAACAAGTTGTATCTCAAATTTTTTTTTTGCCTAAGATGCATTAAATTATAAAATTGTTAAAACATTATTGGTATGAAATCTCACAACATTTTTATCATTTCGTTTTGTATATATTTTTATTAATTAATTGTAATTATATAAATATAATATATTGAATTATTTTTCGCCTTTTCATTTTTTTAAATTTATCAACAAAAAATTCAGAATTCAATCTCCTTGTTCTTAATTTTTTTAACCTTTATTATATAAATATCATATTTTTTTTTTATCTTAATAGTACATGTAGTTAAATTTTTACAAGACAAATTTAACTTCACAATATTATCTTATTTATTCATTTGATTATAAGTTTTAATGTTAAAATTTATATTTCATAAATTATGTTTATATTAATTAAAAAACTTTAAAATATATATTATAAATTAAGAAATTAAATATAAGATATTGTAATTATATTTAGTTTCAGTAATGTAAATAGGTTTTTAAAATAAAATTTTATTCTACGTGATTGTTAATTTTCTAGCGGTTTAATATTTGAATAAATAAATTGAAAAAATCTCGAAATGCATGAGAAACAAACTTAAAAAGAAAAGCTAGTCAAATACAGCATTGACTCATATAGTGAATAAACATCTAGCTAGTACAATCTCCTGCATGCCATGTGACCGAACTATGAAACATTTTCAATAAAGTTTCAAACTTTATTTGAATTATTTAGACAAGATAGTAGTATCATTACATTTATTTGTTTTTTCTTTTATTTTTTTATCAAAATAAATAGTTTTTTTTTAATTATTTAGATTTTCTTAATTTTCACCTACATTTACATCATGAATACATTTTGGTTTTTTTTTTCTTTCATTTATTTTATTGGTCATAATTGTTTATTCCAGATGCTCTCACTTTCATCCAATAACATTTCTGTTTCACTTTTCCTTCACTTCACGTAGATATCACCTTCTTTCACTTTCTCTCTGGCAAAAAACACAACCTACTTCCACCAGATAACCACTAAAACAACCTCCATAATCCACCATATCCGATCCGTTAACAAAACTGGATCTACTTTTCATTTCAACACTAACACAAACTCAACAACAACCAACAACCGTGACAACAATATTCTTGTTCTCTCATTTATGCAACTATGAATCTGACCGATCCGGACATCTCACGACACCCAGGCGCACAAACCTGCTCTTCAACCGTCAAAGCACAACCATTACCAAGTCGTGATCTGGATTCGTTGCCTTCAAATCTACTGGTACTTTGTTTTTCTCTCAAACCATTTTCACATTGCTTGTGTTGTTTTTCTCGATCCGTTGCCTTCAAAGCTACTGATAATTATACATATTCCATGTGAGATTAAGAGAATTCTTGTCTTACTTTTTTCAGATACTATATTAAAACTCTTTGGTCCATTTTTGTCTTATAAAGTCACTTTGTATTCAGTGGTTTTAATTCAAAGTATGATCGAAGAAAGTAGGATAGTGATTACTTGCTTTACTGATCCATACTAATCGGTTGGTCTAACTGATCTATACCAACCTATTTTTATAATTTATTAAGTAAATTTTTTTTTAATTTTATGACTGTTGTTTAATTTTGTAGGACTTAAGTGCTCTACTATTAGAGTATTTCGTCAGCATGAGTCTTTCAAACCCACAATCAAAATAAGGTCAAAAAGCATTTCGTCAGAGCTGAAATGGAATACAGGTGATTTTTACTTCAATTTTAATTTGCAATCTTTTAAACTTTTGGTTTTCTACGGATTAGATTTATAACATCAGACAATACTTGAAAACCGTTTTCTATAAAATTTAAGAGCAGTATAATTACTGATTTTTATTTATATTTTTTAAATCAAAGATAGTTCACTTAAAATTTATTCAATTAAATGACTTTAACTGAGAATAAAAAATAAATAGCTTGTAGAGAGAAAAAACAATAGAGAAACAAAATAAATATTATTTTCAAACTACAACATAAAAAATTAGTGATACTAATGACTGGATCAGAAGAGAGTGAATAAAAATACATTTTATTCTAAATTGACTGTCACATTATAATTTAACTAAATTAATATTAAATTTTACATCAAATCTAAATTAATTGTTTGTTTTTTATGTCAAAATATATTTATATTTATCACGTAATTAATTCTTAGTTCTAAAACATAAGATAGAAGCAAAAACTAAAAAGTTTTAAAATAGAAAAAAAATGTTAGCAAGTAAAAATAGAGAGATCAAAATTATTTTTTGGCAAGGGGTGAAAGGTTCTGTACCATGATCTTTGTTTTGCTATTTAAATATCATTGGTATTTTTAAAAAATTTTAAATAACATTAACTAAATAAAAATAAGAAAACTAAAAGATAATTTATAGAATGCCAATTTACCAGCATTTAGAAAAAAAATTTAAAAAACAGGAATGCTATCATGACACTAATAGTAACACCTACAATGTATACTACTAATTCATAAATGGAGTACATGAGTTTTATATTATTTAATTTTGTATGGAAAAAAAGTAACAATGATTTTTTTATAGTATTTAATTTTGTATAGAATAAAAAGTAACAAGTGACCCGACTTGAGATTTTCTCTTTCTTATCTTTTTATCTTTCACCTTCTTCTCTTTTCTAATCCACTTTCTTTTCTTTCAACATCTATGGAAGCTCTCATCTCTTCTACTGTAACTTTCTCCATTTTTTCAATCATATTTTTCTTTCTATGTTTTTTGTTTCTTAATTTTTCACCCTTTATTCCACTTTATTTCTGGTTTATTGTGATTTGGATTTAACTTTGTAGTAAAGAATAATATAATTATTTATTAGAAATGAGTAGAAATATAGGATACAAATTACATTTTAAAAGAATTTACAATTTACAAAAAATATTGTTGTGAATTTAAAATTTATGATTTTTTTTGTTTATGAACATTTATAAATTCTTAAACACCAAAATCTGAAACTGGTTAATTGTATGGTAATAGTCGTTAATATATTTTAGATATTGGTTAATTTTCTCACATCAAAATAAGAAGGAAATTTCAAGTGTTACAAAATTGGGAAATTTTATCTGAAACGTTGGCTAATACATCTCGAAAGTTGGTTAGTTAATTTTTAGACATTAAAAGTGGAAGTAAATTAAAATGTAAAGAAAATTACATCTGAAATAAAAATAATTAATGGTATATAAAACGTTGGTTAACACTTTTGAGAAATTGGTTAATCAATTTTAAAATATAAAATAGTTAAGTAAACTACAGTTAAATCAAAATTGGTTAATTGAGTGTAAAAAATAAATTTGTATAAATTAAAATATGATTAATGTAATTATCTAAGTAATTTGTTCATAAATAATGTAATTGAATTTATTTTATGTTACATGTTGTGTAAAATCTAACACTTTATTATTAATAAAATTATCTATGCAATATAATTTTATTAGTATTAATAAAATCTCTGATAAAGTTACCGTAAAATATTATTATTACAGTGGCAAATATGCTTTATCTTGATTCTCCTGCTGGGTTGGTTTTTCTTATTCCACCAACACTTCTGACATTTGCTGGTTACTCATGAAATGACAGGTAATACATTTTTACTTTAGAATTTTTTATCTATGCTATAAATTTTTTCATTACTAACTCTTGTGATTTTTAGCAAGGGATCAACTTGTTTTCCTTCAGCATTGGTTCAATAAATTCCTAGAGTTCAAGACAAATGAATTCTTCATTGCATGAAAGAGTTATGCAGGTAATATTTGTGTTTAATGATTTTTTATTTTCTTTTTAGATTTTGTTAAGTAACAATTCTTTGTTTGATTGTCTTCAGGTCACTTTACACCTCAGCTTGCACAACTCATCCTAAAAACAAAACTCGAAGGCAAAATCAAAAGTCAGATCATAAAGCATTTGGTCAGAGTTGTAATGCAAACGCAAGAGATGAATTTGAAATTACTATTAATATCTTCTTTTGTCTGGTTTTCACCATGTTCTTTTCATCACCTTCTCTACTATATAAACATTTCTCTTCTCCTCCACTTCCATCATTTTAAATTATTATTTTCCAAACAATAATTTTACTATTCACACACGGCACTTTTCAAACAATTCAAACAAACAAGTGAGCTAAGCAATTAAGAGCCCATGGATAACCATGGATGCAAAGGGTGCCTTACGCCTTCCCTTTGTATAACCTACCCCCCGAACTCGAAGTCTTTTCAAAAGGTCTTTCCTGCTCTTTTAGCCTTTCCAATTGGATAAAATAAAAGTCGGTGGCGACTCATGCTATCCGCAACATTTCGAATAAAGTCAGTTCACCGTATTACACATATCATCAAAAGGTTCCTTAGTGAACCAGATACACCCTACTCGAACCCTGAATCCACCCTTCTTTGATTCGGGACAAGTTACCAATCCACCCTACTCGGATTGTAACTTGCCTCTTTCATCAACAACAATGACATCATGAATGCATGTCAAACACGCCAATTCAACAACAACATAATTTTTAAAATTCCCTCCCGACAATAACAAAAACATGCATTGACCTATAATAATAGTCCTCCTTACTCGGATTATTATTCACCAATTACAACAACAACATCAATATTATTCTCAACATCATAACATAACAACATCATAATCAACATTATAATCATGATACACAACAACATAATAACCATCATCAACATCATCAGAACATCATCAACTATCATGCTCAAACGACAGCACATACTCATCACAACTCATAATCGTTCAATACAACATCATCATCACATAACTTCATACACCATACGCAACCATTAATCAAAATTATGACAATCAACAAAAAACATCAATCAACATCAACTCAAAAATTATATATTCGTAGATATTAAGTCATGTCAATTCATTATAACATCAACATTTCCTTATGAATTTATGATAACTAAGCAGTTCAATAATCGATCATACAAACCATCATAAACATCCCTCTGTTAGAAACCAGAATATCACTATATTTTTTCAGTAAGCACTTCCATACTATATATTTGATTGTTATCTTTCTAACACTTCAAACAGGGAGGTATTTGGACTTACGGATCAAACATTATAGCCAAAATCTTCAGACAATGCAACAAAGATCAAAACAGAAAAATTGTCAAAATTTTGGCCTACGTCAATCGATTGTCATATGATGAGAATGGATTATCATCAACGATGCTTAGCTACTTCAAGACCCAAAAAATACATTTATAAAATTACAATTGATTGTGATAGTATTATTTTCCAAAAATTGCACTAGTACAATTGATTGTCATCGGGGGACAATCGATTGTCACTGTATGTTTTTCCAAAAAAAACTCAGTTTTCATGTTACGATTATCTCCTCCCTCCCTACCAAACTTATCCCAATTTCATCAATAAAAATCAACAATTTCACATTCTAAAATGATTAACATATCAAATATTCACCAATTAACACAATTTCATTAATCTCATCATGAATTAGTCAATTATATTCATACCCAAAACACCCAATTTCAATACAAACCTTCACACCTTCATATATAGGCAACACAAGAAAATTCTCATATCAACTCATTCTTCATATGCATCATCAAACAATAGAGACATTCAAACTTATTGGAGGTTAAGGAAAACCTCTCTACCCCTTTATGGTTATGGCACCCATAGATAAACAATCGCCTTTTACCTTGTAATTCCAGCAAGAAATGGCAAAACAAGCAACTCCTATGAATTATCCCTTCAAAACCTAGCTCTCCTTCCAAAAGCTCATGTTTCCTATTCTCTTCCTTTTCATGTACTGATCAAAATTTTCTAATTCTCTCAACTCCTCTTTTCACTTATTAGACCAGTTTTGAAAATTCAAAAAATGCAGTTGTGAATATAGGATACAAATTACATTTTAAAAGAATTTACAATTTACAAAAATATTGTTGTGAATTTAAAATTTAATTTTTTTTTTTGTTTATGAACATTTATAAATTCTTAAACACTAAAATATGAAACTGGTTAATTGTATGGAAATCGTTGTTAATATATTTTAGATATTGGTTAATAATTTTCTCACATCAAAATATGAAGGAAATTTCAAGTGTTACAAATTTGGGAAATTTGATCTGACACGTTGGCTAATACATCTCGGAAGTTGGTTAGTTAATTTTTAGACATTAAAAATGGAAGTAAATTAAAATGTAAAGAAAATTACATGTGAAATAAAAATAATTAATGGTATATAAAACATTGGTTAACACTTTTGAGAAATTGGTTAATCAATTTTGAAATATAAAATAGTTAAGTAAACTACAATTAAATCAAAATTGATTAATTGTGTGTAAAAAATATATTTGTATAAATTAAAATATGATTAATGTAATTATCTAAGTAATTTGTTCATAAATAATGTAATTGAATTTATGTTATAGTACATGTTGCGTAAAATCTAACATTTTATTATTAATAAAATTATCTATACAATATCATTTTATTAGTATTAATAAAATCTCTAATAAAGTTATCGTAAAATATTATTATTACAGTGGCAAACATGCTTTATCTTGATTCTTCTGCTGGAGTTGGTTTTTCTTACTCCACCAACAGTTCTGACATTTGCTTATTACTCATGAAATGATAGGTAATACACTTTTACTTTAGAAATTTTTATATTATTTTATCTATGCTATAAAATTTGTCATTACTAACTCTTGTGATTTTCAGCAAGGGATCAACTTGTTTTCCTTCAGCATTGATTCAACAAATTTCTAGAGTTCAAGACAAATGAATTCTTCATTGCATGAAAGAGCTATGCAGGTAATATTTGTGTTTAATGATTTTTTATTTTCTTTTTAGATTTTGTTAAATAATGATTCTTAGTTTGACTGTCTTCAGGTCACTTTAAAACTCAGCTTGCACAACTCATCCTAGAAATAAAATTCGAAGTCGCAATCAAAAGTCAGGTTAAAAAGCATTTGGTCAGAGCTATAATGCAAACGCAAGAGATTAATTTGAAAGTACTAATAACATCTTGTTTCTCTTTCACCATATTTTCTTCTCACCTTCTCTACTATATAAACACCCTCCTCTCCTGTACTTCCAATATTCTAAATTATTATACTCAGTCTAACTCTCCTCCTCTCTACCACTTCTATCTCATAATACATTATATTTTGTTCCAAATATGGCTCTCCCTAGCCTGTTTGTATTCATTTTTATCTTTTTCATAATTTTTTCTTCTATTTATGGAAGTGACAAAATAACAAGGTTGCCTACTTAGTCTAGAGTAAAATTCAACCAGCATGCAGGTTACATCACCATTGATGTAAATCATGGTAGAAAACTCTTCTACTACTTTGTGGATGAAAAAAATCATCCCGCCACAAAACTCATCCTGAGGTTCTGCCTCCACAAAGTAGTAAAAGAGTTTCCTTTCAGTGGTTTACATCAATGGTGATGTAACCTGTATGTTGGTTGAATTTTACTTTTGGCTGAGTAGATAACCTCGTTATTTTGTCACTTCAACAAGTAGAAGAAAGAAATATTAAAAAGATGAAAATGAATAAAAACAGACTAGGAAATATCATATTTGGAACATAATAGAATGTATTATGAGATGAAAGTGATAGAGAGGGGGGAGTTAAATAGGAGAATAATAGTTTAGAATAATGGAAGTAGAGGAGAAGAGAAATGTTTATATAATAGAGAAGGTGATGAAAAGAAAATGGTGAAAAAGAAACAAAAGAAGATATTATTAGTACTTTCAAATTCATCTCTTGCGTTTGCATTTTGACTTCGTAATATAATTTTGAGTTTTGGCGTATCTTCTGCGTTTACGATGACAACTTGTTAATTGTATTTGGTTAGTTTTCGACCTTTCTTTTTAAAAGCGGTAAAGAATATTGTAATAATTAATATGAACTACTGCATCATGTGATGACAGATTTTATTTATGTCATATATTTACTCTCCAATAGTAGTATATTTTATTAAATCATTAAAAGGCATGTAGGCATAGTCAACAATGATGTGCAATGAGTAATTTCATATGTGTCCTCCACTTAATTTACTTTTTGAAATACAGAAAGCCATTAGTTCTTTTATTTTTTACTTTTTAAAATACCGAAAGAAGTGTTATTAGTGAGTTTAGTAGTTTTATTTTTCTTGTCCCAAATTAATTTTTCAAATAGTTTCACGTGTGTCACCCACTTAATTTTAATCTCTCTTTAGAACTACTATGTGTTTCAAATGGCATATAGGAGTGTAATAATGCAAAACCATTATCTATCTAATAAAGTCATGTATAGTTTTTTCACCTAAATTTTGCAAATGTTTTATTTTTTTTTAAATATTAAGTATAATATTTTAATTAATAAATTATTTCAAACACTTAATTTATTTTCTTGATTTGAAGATAAAAATATCATAAATTTATATGTAATATTGCCTCTATTACTCAAAATTTCTAACTACGTCCTTGTACCATATTTGCTATGCTTTTTTATGTCTTAATTGAAAACTAGTCGCTAATTATAAAATAATATTTTTCAATTAGTGTTTGCCCCAATTCCATTATACATTATTTAAAAATCTTTAACCAAAAATATTTTTTTTTTAAGTAGTAACTTTTTCTTGATAAATTGTACTTTACAAAATATATTTGATTGAAACAAAATATGTCTGCCAACTTATAGCAAATTAGTCATGTACCTCAATTTCATTAAAGTATGTAAATAGAGATATTTAATATGTATTTTATTAGGAGATAAATACCATGTATATTTTAAGTAACTCTTAATAATTTTCAAACAAAAAAAAAAGTATGGAAGATGTTTCATTGGATCAATAATTAATGTTTGATTTAATGATATCCAAAATGATATTTTCACATCATAAATAATAATTAAACAAAAGAGTTTTATAGCAAATTTGCTAAGTGTCAAAATATTACACTCCTTACTATTTTTAAAAGTTACTAATAAAAGAAACTTTGCTATAATTAAATTGTTATGATTTTTTTTTTAATTCTAAAAATTGATTTTTATTCAAAATTTGAATTCTCAATATAATAAATACACATAAAGGGGAATTACTGACTTTTAGTTATTCTCAAATTTATATTTATATCTTAATTATTTTAATTAATTTTATAGAATTTATTTTAATATATTTTTAAAAATATTTAATTATAATTATTTTGATTTAAATATATAAATCGTAACATCTCTTTTTAATCAATATTTTTATTAATTTAATATAATATAATATTTTTGGACTTATTTTTAGACATGTATGCAGATGACAAGAAATTCTTTCAGAGAGTGTAGAAGAGAATTTTACTAATGCTATGGACTCATTTGTATCAAAATTTGTGAATTTAGAAAAATTAAAAGAGTGTAATCAACAATATACTTATGGTGATTATACCTTTTGTAATTTTTTCCTTTGTATGAAAGAATATCGCTTAAAAATTTTTTGTAATATATGGATCATATTTTCATCCTTTTCAAGTTAATACCTATTATATGTATCATTATTGGTGAGCTGTCTCAAATGTTTGATAAAAGTAACCTTGAATCAATATAATTATTATGATTTAGATAATGTAGATTATATCATAGTGAATGAGTTAATATCAAAGTTGTTCATAGACACAGCTTCTAGTCAGACACACCTTCTGGTTAGACACACCTTCTGGTCAATGTGTACCTGAAGTAGCCTCAGCTGAACAGTCATCATCATGAAGACTAATGTTTCATTTTTATAAATGTTTCAATCATTTCCAGTAATACAATCAAATCTTTCTTTACAATAGAGATTATATAATCATTACTTATTAAATAGTTAAATTATTATTTTATATGTACTTCTAATAACTTATCCACTTATTTTTATGTTATCATAACTTCATTTGTAAACCGTGAATAATTATAAGGTGGTTTTTTTTAATAAGAAATTTTATCCCGTGCCTCGCACGGGTATACACACTAGTTTCTTTTAATAGTACAATATATACTATTATTTTTAAATACAAGATATTTGTTGACGCAAAATACTATAACACCATAATATTTTTCAACACTTCTTTAAGAGTTGTCGTCATTTTTTTTCTTTTCAATTTTTTATCTCTTTGAGAGAGGTGATTTAGGATTGATTTTGATCCAAAACCACCCTTTCAAATCGTTCTTGTTTTTCTATTAATTAAATAAGTAATTCTCACATATATTTAGTTTTTTTTTATGATTTCGTCTTCTTAATACATCGTTGTTTGTTTTGATTTCCTGTTTTTGTGCAGTATTTTTTGTTTATCCGTCTTTGTGCGGTGTTCATTTGTTTCAGTTTGAAAGATGATTTTCGATCTAATGCGGATCCAATCTACGACTTTGATGTCATTAACGCTACAGATCCAGAGACATGAATATTTCGGATATTTCAATATAGCCATAGTTATTTTTTTGGCATATGTAATTTGCAGTTTTATGCTATTAACATAGATGTTGTGAATTTAGGGTTTAAGGTTTATGGTTTAAGGTTTAAGGTTTACGGTACACCCTTTGGGTTTGCAACACCGTCCAATCAATTTGGGCTTTATCAAGGTAGTACAAGTGTTGTTGAGTGTTACTTTTCAGAAGTTGTATCCCAACCTACTCCCCCACCACCATTTAATACTTTTGAGGGATTGGGTAACTGACTTTACGATTGTCGGTTTCTGGGAAATTATGGTGGCGTTGATGAATTCATTGACAGCGACCACCGGAACAACACACTTACAGTCCCAGCTACACAATCCCAACAAGAACCACGAAGGGGTAGGGGTGGTAGGGTTGGTCCTAGGGTTCACGGCAACGTCAACGACCGCGCTCGACGTGTGATAACAAGACCTTCGTGTGGAACAAATGGTTATCTTGGCGATGGAAGACATTAGGCTTTTTGTTAGGTTTTCCATAATCAGTTGTTTTCGTTGTACCCAAACCCTAACATTAATAAAATTTGTTATTTCCGGTATTTTATATAGACCCTTTGTTTCTATTTCTACTACCGGCTGTCAAAACATGTGTTTCTTAATGTTAATATAAAAATTAAATAAAAAATAAAAAAATACCCTAAACCTAATGCGCCATTTGGAATGGCTTAAACAAAAAAACCCTAGCCTAATGTGCCATTTTATTTGGCGCAAATGCTTGTCCAATTAGGGCAAGCCAAATGAAATGGCGCATACACCTAATATTAACACTATTACGCCTTTTCAATTGGCGCATTCACCTATCCGGTATCTCAAACCTAGACACTTTGGTAAATAATCTCAAAACATGGTTTTTTTTGTATTTTTTTTAAAACATGGTTATTTAAATTTTTTTCTGAGTTTGTTTGCAGATTTATGGTTTTTCTTTTTGATGATTTTTAATTTGTATTGCAACAATATACTCTATCAATTGAAATGAACGGATATTTGTTTTTAGTAAAAAAAAAATACAACCTATTTATTTTTAAAGGGATATTTTTGTCATTTTAATTTTTTTTCATATTGATTAACTTTCTTAAAAAAATGTCTCTCTCGTCCACCATCATAATTCCAAAGAATTCCAAATTCTCTCTACTCTTCTTTTCTTAAGAAAGTTAAAACTAAACTCTAGTAACATAAAATAAATTCAACTACATTATTTATGAGTAAATTACTTAGATAATTACATTAATCATATTTTAATTTGTAATAATTTTTTACACATAATTAATCAATTTTGTTTTAATTGTAATTTACTTAAGTACTTTATATCTCAACATGGATTAACCAATTTCTGAAAAGTGTTAACCAACATTTTATATAAAATTAATCATTTTTTTACATGTAATTTATATTATATTTTTAATGTTTGAGAATTCTTTAACCAACTCCTAAAATGTATTAACCAATATTTTACATATAATTAACTAATTTTATTTTCATTTTAATTTACTTTAGTTTTTAATGTTTGAAATTTAATTAACCAACTTGTGAGATGTATTAGCTAACGTTTGAGATGGAATTAACCAATTTTGTAATACTTGAAATTTCCTTCGCGTTTTTTATGTCAGGAAATTATTAACCAGTATTTGAAATATATTAACGACTATTTCCGTACAATTAACCAATTTCATAATTTGATGTTTAAGAATTTATAAATGTTCATAAACAACAAGAAATCATAAATTTTAAACTCACAACAATATTTTTGTAAATTTGTATCCTATTTTTATATCCATTTCTGTTAAATAATTATATTATTCTTTATTACAAAGTTATATTTAAATCACAATAAACCAAAAATAAAGTGGAATAAGGGATGAAACCAAATTAAGAAACAAAAAACGTGAAAGAAAATTATGATTGAAAGAATAGAGAAAGTTACAGTAAATGAGATGAAAGCTTCTGGTAGATATTGGAAAAAAAAAGAAAGTGGATTAGAAGAGAGAAGAAGGTGAAAGATGAAAAGATAAGAGAGAGAAAAATTCAGATCAGGTCACTAATTACTTTGTCTCAACATCATTCCAAATTTATGAATTCTCAAGCTATTAACAGGGACTTGAATTGGAAATGTCACTTATATGGGAAAATATGAGCATAACATTCCACTTTACTCTTAAGATGTATGTCTATCCAAAAGGTTGACCATGCAAGGGATAAAATTCAAGGAAGATATTTCCCTTAGAGTTTGTTTTACAAAAGAAGACTAGTATATCTTCTTTGACACTGGCTGTTTCAGACACATGTTTGGAGTAAAATAGTCGTGAACTCTATGTATCACTCCATCTTCCGTGTCTATTTGGCAAAAATGCCAAAAGTGGAGAAAATTGAAAAAATGGATGGAACTAGTTTTTCTATTCTTGTTATAGTTCTTCTTGCTAAAAGAGATAATGACTAGTGTGATGTATATAAGCCAACTGTGTGACTAAGGTATGAAGACAAGATTCATCAAGGAAGATTGTCTGGTCACTAATAAGGTGAATAAAGACTGACTAGAGAGCTAAGTTCGAAAAATTATTATTATTTGTGTGGTTCCTCAAGCCCCACCTACTCATCTACATGCTTAATGATCAAAGCAAGATGAAGCCCCGATGTCATACCAAAATTGGTAGCGTCAGACTGTTGACAAAGTTTTAGACCTTCCTATCTTGACCAATGAGGTCAATACAAAGGGAAAGACTTGCCAAACAAAGACATGCCCTTAAATATGTGAAGGATTTTTCTATAAAAAAATCACCTAGTTGATCCATATCTAACAAAAATCAAAGATCTTCATCAACTCCTTCAAAGATACCATAAGGATGTACTCTGTTTATGCTGAATGGATGCATGCTCCAGAACCAAAGTCAATGGTTCAATCATGGAGAAAGGGACTAATGTCCAATCAAATGTTGGAACATCATCTAAATAGACTGGCACTCCAAAAGTGAGATTCATTCTAAAAGGCCGGCCTCCACTGGATCAAATGACTTCCAAGTCAACAATTTGTTATCCAGAGCTCAAGGAATTCATTATTTGGAGTTTGTATCACCTATTGATTCAAAGATGAAAAATTTTGATTATGGTGAATTTAGGGATAAAATAATTGGCCGAGTATGATAATATGAATAGAAAATGTTTGCTATTTAGACATAACTTTTTTCCTTTTGATCAGCAACGAGCTGGTCCTAATCTTTAATAAGGGCTAAGTATTATGCTAAAGGAGGTTATTATTCCCGTATTGTTTTGGAATCAAAAGGAATATAATGTTCAACATAATTTCCTAACATTATACTTTGGAAAATGTCTTAAGTCCAAATATTTAAGGATGTTAGTGTTCATAGCAGATTAAAACATCATTTTACAAGTTATCTTCTTGTCGAGATCCTTGCTACAAGCTAAAATGTTTCTCCTAATCTTGGAGATATTTTTAAGTCCTTAGAAACTATCCACTTTGATAGTTTTCAAGGGTAATTTAGGAATTATGTATTATGGAAGACTCCGAGCAATAATTTTCCTAGAAGATTTACCAATAACATCTCCTCCTATTGGGATTTAAGAGGGATTTTTAAAAAAAATATCCTCTTAGCGAAACAATCCCGATGAACGGATCTTGATTAAATCATTAATAACAAATAAAACACAATAAGGATTCAAGAATTACCTCTTGAAGCACGATTTATCTTTTAATCACAAACGAATAAAGATACCGGTGTCTCTACGTAGTCCATGCGAGTGCAAAGTGGAAGGCGGTGCAAGCCGTTTTTACTCTAGGAAAATTGACAATTAGCTTTTGTTAGGGGAAAGAGCTCCTCTATTTATAGAGAGCTTCTAAAACCCCAATGCTCTTATTTTTGGCTTTTCCAAAAATAAACCCAATCTAAATTAATTAAACTATTTAATTAAATAAATATTATTTATATTTAATCAAACTCTTTTAATTAAATAAAATAAGTTTAAATTAAATCATATTTAATTTAACTAATTTCAATCCTCATTTATTTTATTAAACCATATTTAATCAAATAAATTATATATGTGCTAATGTATTAAATAATTTAAATACTATTAACACGTAATTAAATTAAATAGTGTTTAATTATCCATTCTATTATAAGTACTCTATGCGTGTGACCCTGTAGGTTCTCGTAACGTTGGAAATAATATTAAATCACCTATTTAATAATATAAATAGAGAGCAGTATCTAGCAACACATCACTGCTACCCAAGTGACGAGAATGTCGTGTGATCTGACATAACATCTATAGGATAATGATTATGTGTACAATAACCCTTTTGCTCTTATATCTATATTGAACACAAGGCATAGAATCTGTCACCCTTGTATAGTCCAATATTTTATTCCTTGATCCCCGAGTATACTTAAAACAACAAATAAGCCCAATATCTGATATCAAGGGGCCAACAGATATTACTCTCGTATATGTAGGAGGGAAAAATCCCATATAGGTCACTCATGTCCCTCAGCATGATTCGTAAATTACCCATCAACCATCTTTATGGTCATCCTGTTACGGACAATGTTTGATTGACAATAAAGTACTCGACTCCACATCTAGGGTCCATAGCGGTTTCAGGTCGAAGGGTGGTATACACCATTATCACTATGAGAATAACTTATGACACTTACATAACAAACTATATAGTATTCTCATGGTTGGTCAATCCAATATAAATATTAATCCTAATATTTATGCCTATGTGAATACTTGATATCTCATATCCATGACCCGTGAGATACGGTCATCAGTCTACTCATATAATAGTCTCTATGCATTACTGTTATCCTATTTGACAGTAAAGCTTGACTACGAATATCTTAATAATACTGTTCTTATGTTTAATGAGGTCTCACGATTTAGTCACACTTAATAGGTCATTAATAGACTAATTATTCTAAGGACTTTATTATGTCATATAAAAATAACGTAATAAATACAATGCCTAATAAGTATATATATTAACAAACAATATATATCAAGGTCATGATACATAAGCATATTAAGCTAGTATTTATTGGCTATTAGGGCTTACTCCAACAATCTCCCACTAGAACTAAAGTCAATCAGACAATAATTTAACATCTATTTGCCCATTGTGTACGTCAAGCATCATCTATGCCCGATACTTTATTTAGGGTATAAGGAATTCTTTCCAATATTGGTAATATACACCTCTTCCAATTTTAACTTTCGATCTTCTATCGAAATAAACTGAAGTGTCAATATTATATATATATATATATATATATATATATATATATATATATATATATGGATCTCTAGTGAGATCTAGTTATCTAAACTTGGAAGATTAACCCATTATCATCGTGAATGAGATTATTGGGATCTACAATACAAGAAACATAATTTTCTTCCCAAGAATTAGCAAGGAGATCCAAATCATATATCTGACCTTTGTGCTAGAAACAACATCTGTTTGAAACCTGTTTTCAACTCATACAGTTGTCTAACATTTTATTTATACTGTGATATAAATATATAGTTCATAAATTTGGCAATAACATCATTGCACATCCTTTATAATGATCAGTCTCATCTACTCTCAAGAAAAAGAACATCAGGTCCTTTTAACATATCCATAGACCTTCTTGATAGTGATCCAGTGTGAACACTTCAATCATTTTAGTACTTATTGTTTATGCTTATAGCATATGGTGCATCTAATGTAGTATATATCATCGTGTCATTTTTCTCATCCAACGAGGTAAGACATTATCCATTAGACAAAACATCATGCAACACATGCAATAATCTTAATGTGAGATTTATGCATATTATGTGTCTCAACACCTCTTCAGAATATGTACTTGTGCTAGGGTTAAGATTCATCAATCATCTATCTCTATAGATTCTGATTCCTATCCTTTTTAGGAAATCTCGCCTAAGCATTTTATCAAAACCATTTCCTTAACAATGTCCTACATTGATGTTGTAGGGAACTTTGATGATCAGTTTCTCGCCTACATATTATACTAGATTAATGCAAATACTCCCACTAACCTTATTTTGTGCACAAGATTTAAACACGACATTTATTAATCCAAGTTTTTTTTAAAAAAATTCATCAATAAAAGGATTCAGTTCCAAGAAGTTTTCTCTAGTCCATAATTGGATTTAAACAACTTATATACTTTTCTAATATCTTGTGCCACACAAACCAATTATCCAACAACAACTCCTTTGTTAAATTGGTTTATGTTCCATTCTCATAAAGATCTTAATTTTATGGCTCTTGAATTTATTCAAATTCTACATCACTTCCACTGGTTCCTTTAGATACATATTATCTCTAATGGAAGATTCCAGTTCTAGTGACAAAACAATTTTGTTCTCTAACGTGTTTTAGAAAATATGTCCCTTATTTCATTGGGATACATCCATAAATACATCTTCATCTAGATTGTGATCAAGTTTACTTAATAAACCTTAAAACCCATATGATCATAGATAAAACTAGGTACTCTTACCTCCATATAATATATGGTGTCTCTACGACTACTTTAAATGGAATTGGTTATGGATTGAAACAATTGCATGGAAAAAAATTTATAATAAAGAGTCACAGAGATACAATCAAACTATATTATATCGAACAATGTCAAACATGATACAATCTAAATGGTCATTATATACTTTGTATAGGTATATACAATGAACAATTCATATGTTCTTAATACCCATTCGAGTTATTTCTTTTTACTTCATTCTTGAACTCTTATTGAAATTCTGGTATGACAGAACCATGATGTCATAGATGATGTTGAGACATCAGGTCTGTTATAAAAATTGCAATAATAGGATAGTATGATCTTCAATTTTGGTTTAACACTACCATGATGGAAGATCATAAGGATACTGGAACCATTTAAACATAATGATAGCACAATGATCATAAACAGGTTTTGATTTGGGTTGGTTTGCTGAAGGCACAAGCTTTGAAAGAATTCCCTGATGTCATATCCGATGTTATGACATCTTATATCAGATCAATAAACTAGTGCAGAAAATAAATAACACCATGAATTGTTTACCCAGTTCGGATCCACAATCCTACTCTAGGGGCTACCAAGCCAGGGATAAGTCCACTAAATAGATTCAATTCATAGACCCTCAGCAAACAACCAGTTTGTGATCTAATCACTTAATACTACCCGTGCTATATTTCTACCTAATACTCACCTAGGTATTAGCCCCCCTCAATTACCTTCAATCACAACTAGTGATAACAAACAGATGACAATAAGAACAAAGTAAACACACACTTCAAACACATCTTGATCTTGCTTACCAGCTTCGATCAAGAGACACATATCACTCAACTCTTGCCTACAGGTTTAGAGTGAGAAAAATATTTCTCTTACCTATAGGTTTTGAGAAGAACATGGCAGCCATCCCACAACTTAGGTGATCTGCCTTGACAAACCCTAATGTTTACATTGTTTCAATACTCAGCTTGCTTAGTAAACTAGGTTACAAAGCTTCCTATTTATAGCCTATTCCAACTGGACTTGGGCCTTTAATCACAGCCTTGTTTGCTGTTACAAATCATCAGAAAACTTCTGCTAAAATAAAGATCTTCAATCATAAGTTTCCTAAATTATCTCCATAATTAGAAATTTCATAATCTTCATTATTCTGACTTGATTCTCTTGACCATTAAACCTGCGCCACATAGGATTGCATAATATTCCATAGAATATTCTGTATCTGTTGAGTACAAATTGAATCTTCATATTCCAAGTCAGCAGGCGCAATGTCATGAGTTTTCAGCATATGACATCTCATAAGACATGTTGTCACAGGACATGTCTTAACATTCCATAGAACATCTTGCTATTTTACTTGGTTTGTACCTGTTTATATTTGCAAGTTTTATACATCCTATTGCATATTGTTGCTATTTTATTTTAGCCAAACATAAATGTCAATCACATAATTTAGAGAATCAACACTTGTCAAAAGAATTATAACTCGTGTCAAACATATAAGGTTCAAATATTTTTTGATCCATCCCACATTTATTATAGATGTGCTTATCAAGATTTTAGAATCCAAATCCAGAACTTGATTTAGTAATGAAACCAATGTTTTAGATAATCATAACAAAACTTGTCCATGATCAAAACATGCACTCCCAGCTTGTCAATACAAGACTTACAATTAATGTTTCCTTACTAAATGAAACTTAATAACAATTATTTGGTTTCATTCCAATCTCTAATTTAATTTTACTCACAAGCGCTTATAGTCAATGAAACATATTGGTCCATTCTAGACATAAGCTGACTCAAATTATAATCAATGTCCTACTTCTTAAAAGACTTATCACATTCATATAAATGTGAGATCGACATCTAGTATCACATGCCAAGTATGTAGAAGTGGATAATTTGATTTTTTTTTTAAAAATCATATGAAGAAAAAGTCTTACTTCTTTCTTCTACTTTGACTCTTTTGATAATCATTAACAGTTCTCTTCTTTCAACACATGAAATCACTATCTTCCTTTATAACCATGTTTTTCTTCCAAAATATAAAATGAATCTCGCTCCTTTTATAATTCATATAATTAGCATTCAAAAACTACTTTATTTTCTTTTCAACAAGATGTGGTAGATAATTTTAAAATTCATTCATAATGAATCTAATCAACCTATCTGAGACAATCTCAAATAAATTTGTGACCAACTCTTTGATCTATAAGGAAATCAAAATTTTTAAATCTCAAAACTATAACACCCTTCTAAATCCCACGGAATAATAATTTCAGAGTAAACATGTATCAAGGATGTCACAACTCGTCATATAAAATCCAAAACCATGCATGTCATGCTTATCACGAGGAAACCCAATAGTTCACTTTCACAAATCATTTTAACACAGCGGAAATCAATTCTTAAGTTGAGTAATATATTAAAACCATAATTCATCATCTCCAACAGGTTATCACATCAAAACCCAACAAAATTATTCAACAAAATAAAATTAAGAGTTATCAAACAACTCTAAAATAAACGAGAGTTCCCCCAGTGTTACAAGACCAGAGCATGACACCCGACACAATTGACTCTAAACGGCTTACTCTACGAGTCATCCTCACTGAAGCGTAAAAACTGTTACTCCTTAATCTTTGATCGGAGTTCTTGAAAGTTCTCTTCCTCTCCTTCTCCTCTTTCACGTGTCTACTTCCCTATGGTCTATGATCTATGATGTCTCACATTATCTCTATGACAAGTCTTAAGTCTCAGCTCAAAGGATTGGCCACTCAATTGTTCAGAAGGTCAACAGTCGATTAGATCGACCTAAAAGTCAACTGTGGTCAAAGTACATTCAAAACTCCTGATTTTTTGTCAACATCGTTCCATTGAAGTATCATTCACCATTTGATCAAGAATTGATCATGGTTCATCAAGGAAAGATCAAAAATCAACAGTTCAAAAAGTTTCTAAATTAGGGTTTGTATAAGAGGAAGTCAACTGAACTTCGACCAACCATAACTCTTACATGGAACATCAGAAATTCTCCATCCAAAGCTCAATTTGAAGGAAATTTGATTCTCTACAACTTTGTCTCTCACATGCCAAGTCTAAAAATGCTTCATTTGAGAGATATGGACCAAAACATTATAGGTCCTTTTCAAAAGTCAACAAAAGGTCACTTTTTTCAAAAGGACATATAAGGAGCATGGAAAATCATTTTGATATGACACCAAAGATACTGGTTAGAGGACTCTCTAAGGTTTCTAAAAAGTCCTAGAACACTTCCATACCTCAAAAATTGAGGGAGATAGGCCTTGTCAAAGTTGAGCAATTTCAAGGGAAAAATGTGAAAAGAAAAGGTCCCAAAATCCAAAGTTTTCCAAATGGGCCTATGTTCTATTAATCCAATCTTCACCTCAAGCCCGTGAACGACCTAAAAATATGTCTTCCAAAGTTTGTAATATTTTTATTGATCATTTTATGATTTTTACTCATTTAAATCATAATTTAATTATATAAAATTACAAATTAATGAAAGATATGATTGTGCTTTGATTCTAAGCCAAGTATCAATCAAATAAAGCCCCATAATCATCAAAAATTCGTGCCAAGAGGAATTGGAATAATTGGATCAAATCTTGGCCATAATTAGTAATATTTTCAATCAAAATTTTGCCAAATTTCCAATCAAAGATTTACAGGGATTTTATTCAGTTTATATTGACCTAATCATACCCCTATAAGTACTGGACTAACACAAAGCATTAGGGGACGATTCTTCTGGCTATTAGAACCCTAATCCGAGTCCTAAAGATTGAAGAATTTCCAAAATCCAATTTCAGATTGCAGAGCAATTCAAGGCCTCTGAAAGATTCAGTCACGTTCATTGACACATCTTGAAGCTATTTGGATCGTTGTTGAAGCTTGAACCTCTCAGAATCAACACCTAATCACCACAGTTTGCACCTCTTTGAATTTTTCCAATCACTCTATTTTACGATGCATAAGCATATTTTAATCACATAATATTGTTTGATATCATGCTTTGAATGTTTCTAGGCAATTAATTGATTGTTTGCGTGTGTATATTGCGAGTTACCATTGTTGAATGCTAGGGTTTCAGATTAGGGATTTCTTCCACAGGTAAAATTAAGACCAATTGATGCCATGGTTGGACTCGTGAGTGTCATACCCCAAATTTGTCCTACCCTATTCACCTGGCTTATGATTCATGTACATACATCATTTAGGTCACAACTCATATTCATGCATTCATATCAATGGTACTATTCAAAGATTAACAAGGAGGAGCTTTATTGCAAAGAATTTTTGATCAGAGAACAGGAAGCCTGAGGTGTAGTCATGTGGCTCTATGTTCCTGGAAATCCTCCTGGATTAGGGTTTTTCTCAATCTCAATTCAAAGCATTGATTGAAGGGTACAAGCTTGCAAACCATCTGGTTCCCTAAGTCAGGGTTCTTTGGCCAAAGTCAACCAGTTGACTTTCTGGTCAACATTCAATCAGGAATGGCTTCTATGTGTGAAAAAATTCTCATACTGACTATGTGGATGTGTTTGTTTGACTGGATTTGATTGGAGGAGATTTAATCGAGAATTTCATCAATAATCGGAGAAAATCAGAACAGTTGATTTTTGGGTCAAAATCAGAAGAATTATTCAAATATTGACTTTTGGTGGAAAATTAATCAAGAAAAGTCGAAGAATGGGTAAAACCGAGAGTTCGACAAAAAGTTGCCAAAATAGCAAAAAGACAAGTTTCCAACACTTAGAAAATTTTTTGATGCTTTAAACTTGTTGAGCAGTCCACTTCAGCACTAGATTACACGTGGCAAATGGCATTTTTTGAAGAAAATTCCAACATCAAAGTTGTTCCTCTCATGGAGGAGAACAACTTTGTAGTTGGACACTTTTTCATTTGAAGCTTGTATGAAGAGTTAAAGTGGTGTGAAGTTTCTGAAAATTCATTTAAACCAAGTCATAATCCAAGTCACAAGTCAGGTCATGACCTGGCATTTTAACAAACACATGGCATGCCAAATCTCCAGCCATTTTTAGAGCTCTACAGAAGTGCCATGAATGCAAACTTGGTATCATTCTCTTCTTTGCCATCTCCTCTATCCATTGAAACAAGAATTGGAATAATTGAACAAATATTGAGTGAGATACAAGCTTTCAAAGTTGTGTCCCAACACTGGCCAAACACTGCATGCAGCCAAGGCAGATTCTTAAGGCACACGCATGCATTTCAGCAAACACATGGTGTGCCAAATGTCAATGCCTTTTTCTTCCTCCACAAGTCACCATTTTGAACAAGCTTGATTCTAGGCCAATCCTTGCCATGCCCTCTTTACATTGATCCAAAATTCACAACAATCGAGTAGGTGAGGAGCAAGATAGAGAGGCTCAAAGTGCCACCCTCACAAAATCACATTCTGACTGTATGCATAGCCCAGTTCCCTGCTCTGCGTGTGCAGTGTTGACAACATGAGTTCAAGACCATTTTTCTCACACTTCTAGGCCTCATCTTGAGATGCTTTCAACATCAATCTTGCTCTATCCCATGCCCTCTTTGCTATGATACCATTCTTGCATCATTTGATCATACATGGCTTGAGATATAAGTGTCCAAAGTGAGCAACATAGCATTAGTGGTATGGCAAGGCATACATGATCATTGCTGCAGCATAATGCACAAAGTTACTACACAATGCCATCACTTTCCTTTACCAGCCATGCAAACACTATACATATCAAAAGCAAGCATGAAACTTACCCCATACACACAACACTTGTTCGTTAAGCATTAAAAAGCAACATACAATACAACACACATCCATTCAAAAGTCCCACATTCATAAAAAATGAAAAGTTGCTGCAAAGCTATGCATTAGAGTCCCACACTCAAAAAGCTCTCACCATTTACCAATCATTAGCCATATATAAACATTGTTGCAGCACTCTCTCAAAGGACACCCTCACTTCACATTCACGATTCATTCATTCACCTCACACTTCTCCCTTCCTCTCATTCTCACTCATTCTCTTCACACTCTCACTCTACCTCATTCTCTCTTTCTTCACTCCGGCCACCCCTTCCACCACCATAACTGATAGCTCCGGCCACCCTAACCGACTTCAACAAACTTCTCCGGCCTCCATAACTTCCTCTAACTATCATTCCTTCAACTCAAGCCTTCATCTCTCGTTGCCATCTTCATCTCGCATCTGCACTCATCATCATCCCCCTTGCAAGAGAAGGAGCAAGAAGCAGCTCGCAAGAAGAGGATCTCTCTCACCTTTCAGCTCAAGATTCATTCAGGTAAGCCTCGAGAATCTCCCTAGCATATAGATGCATTCATTAGGATCTTGCTATGGTGATTGATGCTCCTTAACTTGCAGCAACGTGTGATATGATGTGTAGCAAGTCAAGTTTCTTTGAGTCTGTTTGAATGCTTTGAGTGTTGTTTTGAATGATTTCTGTGTGAGTATGGACCCTGCGCGCCATGAGAAACTTGTTGATGTGCTTAGGTTTAGTTTTGGTAAGGTTTGCTCAAGTTAGGGTTTAGGAACATGCTTCGGTTTGTGAATTAGAGGATGAATCAGAGGAAACTAATGCTAGATCCATGCTCAGGGGAGGGAAACGAGTGGAACGGTGTCGGTTTTGTAAATTTCTGGAAACTTCGTTCGCAGCTCCGCCGTGAGGTCGTCGGAGAAGACGACCGGAGCTTTGGCTCCGGCGTCTGCGTGTCCCTCATAATTTCCGTCTGTTTGGCATACGTGGCGATATGATACTGGTTTCCTTTCCCACTTGTTTGGCGTTTTGTGTTTTAGAAATGATTGGCTGAGTGTGGTGTTTGATCGTGATTGGCCCAAGCATGGTTTTGTCTTCTAGTAACTTAAATTCCACCATGTCCAATTGATTTCAAGTGCTTTTATTTTTGTTACGTTGACATGATAAATCATAAAACCATATAATAATTAAATGAAACAGAAAATAAAAACAAATAAGTGGAATAAAGTAGTTGTTGGTTGTTGGGCCGTACGCGTATTGGGCCCTTCCTGTTTCTGGATTACAATCCCTGTTTGCTAATGCACCACTCTTCTGGACTGGGCCTCCGAGCGCTACTGCTCTTGCCACCCCCTCTGTTTTGGGCCCAAATTGCTTCTAACTAATTTTCAGTTCATAATGCTAATTTTGCTTCTACACCCCATGTTGTTAATAAAAAAAAAAACAAATAAACATTGACTTTCCCTTCATTTTCTTTTGCTTGTTAATTGAATTACATTGACGTTCCTTTCATTTTCTTTTGCTTGTTAATTGAATTTTTCTTAAATAAAATCAACAAAAATATTTTTTCATACAATTAGAATTTTAGGAATTTTATTTTCTTTTAATTGAATTATAATTGTTGTTTTCCTTGAGTCTTTTGGTTGATAATCCATAAACAAATAGTCTTTCTTTGTTAATTCAAAATAGCTTTAGAACATGAATAAAAAATGCAATTGCTTGTGAACATTCTCATACATAGTCTAGACTTCAATTCTTCTCTTTTTGTGAATATTTTCAATATATTGTGAAATGCTTAAATAAACTTTTCTTCCCTTCTATTAGAAGTAATCAACAATAACATAGATGTAGAAGTTAGGAATAGTTCCCCTCTTCATTTCTTTTTCTTTTATAACCATAAAACATCTAAAAATACTTGAATAAATTCCCCATAAAAAATACAAAGAAAATACTTAAAACATTAATAATCAAAGTGAAAATTCTTAAAAAGGGAATGGAAGCTTGAACATCCCTTGCTTAAGGGAATGTTCGAGTGCTTGGATCTCCCTTGCTTAAGGGTGCCATTCAGGCGTACGTTCCCAACTTCTAAAAAACACCAACCAAAGAGTAACTCGAATTTCCCTTGCTTAAGGGATTTCCTCGAAACACTCAAACTCTCTCTCTCTCCTCTCCTTTCTTAAGGGCATTGTTATCTCCGCTCCATTGCATCCTAGGCTGTCCCCTTATGCAAGAGCGCGAGCGTTAACTCCGTCCAACTAAAAAACACAAAAACAAACAGAAAATCGTGAGCCGAGCTACGGTAACTCTGATTCCTGAAAAGGATACGTATGCAGCGGGGTAGGGCCCGTGCGAGTACAATTCTTTCTTTTCCCTACATTTTGCATTCATTCGCATGTAGACATAGACATAGTTTTACACCCTTTAGATAGAAACAAACATAGGTGGATACCATCGAGTACGATGGGCGCGAGGGGTGTTAATACCTTCCCCTCGCGTAACCAACTCCCGTACCTTGATTCTCTGGTCGCAAGACCTTGTTCTTATTCTTTGTTAGGTTTTCTGATATTCCTTTCTCTTATGGGATAAATATATTAGTGGCGACTCTGTTCATTTTTCGCGAGCGTGCGACACCTGACGACTCTGCTGGGGACGTTGCTAGACCTATTGTGGGTCCATGCCTAGCGAGTCGATCCTAGCCTTTGTTTGTTTTATTTTATTGGGTGTTTCTTTGTTTGTTTTTATGTCTATATCTTGTATATATGTTTGCATGTTTATTTTATGCTTGCATATCATGTTTATTTCTGCTTGCACATCATGCATCTGGACAATATTATGGGTCCCCGTGGGGGCCACATATTTTTCTGCTTTGTTTTGCAGGTGGGGGTTTTTGAGGTAAAAGGCCCACTACCCAGGCCAGTGACACATAGGATTAGCGTGGATGCTCATGTTGACTCCCGTAGCGCTTGCTATGGCTGAGTTTGACATGGGGTACCACAACTGGGCGAGGTTCTTTCATGGAACACTGTGTCTGGCACGCTTGTTGCCTCAAACACTTTGTACCCCATGGGAACTGTAGACCCTGGTGACCATTAGGGACCACCTGTCCGTGTCTAGAATTCATACCTATGAGTTGGGGAGGGACAGGATACTAGCCTTCATCACACCCGGATTTCCATTTCGCAATCTGAAGCCGGAATTTTGAACCTGTTACATTCAGTGTTACCCAGATGTCCAAAGTTGCGAGGGACATTCAGTCTCTCACCACATTGCACACATGACACATCGTGCTATTGCATCCACCTCACTTCATTCGTGGTGTAACGGGGAAAATCTGACATCGAAGCCATGGGATTGACTCGAATCAATATTCCGTTTTGAAATCGCCACCGCGCTTTATTTTTTCAAAGGAAAAGGGAAAAGAACGTAAAACCCAAAGTTTTGTTTTTTTAAAAAATCAAGAAAGAGAACTCAGGTTCGGGTGTTGATTATATGAGGGGAAGGTTTAAAGCACCCCTCATATCCGTGGTACTCCACGGGAACCTTTTTGAAAATCTGTGTTGTGTGTGTGGTAAAAAAAACGGTTTGTTTTATTTTTTAAAATAAGCTCGGCAAAGCGTTAAGCTTTGGGCCTACATACCTCCTCGGTGCAATGGAGAAGTCAGAGCTAATGTAGTTCCGCTTTTGGGAAAAACGTTTTTAAAACGAATAAACACTTTGTTGTCGTTAGAGAGAAATACTCAGCCATTGATCTTGAGCATGAGAACAAACAAGTTCTTTGCATCGCAAATGAAAGAAGGGCGCCAACTCGGATAAAATCAACGAGTATGCCACTAGCTCTCTCACGCGGAAAAGATCTCGTTATTATCAATCAATTTCAAAATCGTGGGGTATAACCACTCGTTTCGACAATTAACGGTGTCTAAACTTTTGAAGAAAAGCCACTAAGGGCGAAAGATATTTTAAAGAAAAAGTTTTGAAAAGATTGCAAACATAAGAATGTTTTGGAAAAAGGGAGAAGATTTTGAAAATCTAAGAAGTGGGAGGAGATGAAGAGGCTATCCTATTGCGTAAAATAAAAGCTAAGGAAAAGAACGGTCTAACCGAAAAAAGAAGCCAACACTTGACATTAAGAGCCAAGGTAATTTTTCCATCCTTTGGATTTATCAATACCAACACATTAACACTTGGGGATCCAGATGAACTTATTGTCTTAGCACCATTTTTCATTAAGCACATTAAGATTCTGACGAAAATTGGGCAGAGTAACGGCTATTTTCGGGTAAAATCCTTATATCAATGCCTTGGAATTAACCATCAAGGGCTTTAAAGGAAATACCTGCACACATAAACATACAACAGAACAATGCCAGACAGACAGAACAATCACAGGATAGTAATAGAACAAGTCCAGAGGTACTAGGTCCATAAGTCCGAATCTCCAAAGCGCTAGGGATAGTAACTGATAGTCCAAAGAGAACCTTATGTATTTTTTAGATTTTGGTTATTTATTAGTGTTTTAGCGAAAAAAATAAAGTATGGTCCAAGTGGACAAAAGAAAAATAACAGAAGCATAAACATATGTCCAAGTGGACAAAGGAAAAATGGCGGAAAGTAAATATGATGAAATGATAAAGTAAAGCGATAAAGCGAGAAATATAAAGAGCGGTAATATAAAGAGCGGTATAGTAAAGGTGCGGAAATTAAAGTTAGTTGTTAAGTGTTAAAGATAACCATCTTGAAACTTGTCAAGTATGTTATCAAAGTTAGTAGGAAGATCTATGGTGAGTGAATGATGTACTCGGATTTAAATTCAATTGGGTTTATCAGAAGCTTGATAGAATCATAGCGACTACACGATAAGAACCTCCACAAGTCTTAAATCAACCGCATACAATTCTCTTCCATGTTTGATCTTTTTTTATTCGGGACACGAAATATTGCGCTATGTTAAGTAGATCGCCAAGTGATTTATGTAGAAATCACCCTACAACGAGGCCGGTCAAAACTTTATGTGCTAATGCATGCGAGAAGAACGATATGTAGATCGCCTTCCGAAAGCAATACCGCACGAAAAGAAAATAGGTAACGATCTAGTCTTTACTAAGAATCCATAAGAATTCTCAAAGTATTAAGACTTTCATCGATCAAAAGAAAAAAAGGAGAAGGAGAAGATAAAATGCATAAAGATAATCAACTCACACTATCATTAATATCATTCATCTAATATTATGGATTTGGTTCTTTCAAACCTATCAACATCCTAGATCCAATGATATTAATGAAATGGAGGAAGAAGAATAAAATTCACAAAAGATAATCAACTCACACTATCATTAATATCATTCATCTAATATTATGGATTAGGTCATTTCAAACCTATCAACATCCTAGATCCAATGATATTAATGAAGTGGAGGAAGTAGGAAACCAAAACAAGCATAAAAAAGGCAAAAAACCACATTCTGCCAGCAGGAAATCGATTTCATGCAGAGGGAAATCGATTTCCATAGTGCAGTTTTCAAAAAAACAAGTCACGCTCAGCAGGAAATCGATTTCAGCCTTAAGGAAATCGATTTCCTCAGTGTAAAATCTAGCAAAAACAGCATTTAGAGGCATAAAACTTGACTTGAACAAATATACAAACACCTTATGATCAAACATCAATTGGAGCACGAATTTTCCATCAAATCATCATCAAATAGCACCAATATAGCATCAAAGATGCATCACACACAAGCAACAAGGATCTACATCATGATATACAAAAAGGATGAAGAAAATTTACCAAATCTTGAACAAAACTTGGATCTACTTCTAGAATCACCAACACAAATCTTGATCTCTCAACAATTGAAGAAAAAAGAGTGAAATGGATGGTGGTTTAGCTCAAAGTTTGTGAGGTTCAAGATGTAACTCACAAACTTTATGAAAGAATAAAGAGCTTTGGTGAATTTGGTAGGAATGAGGAGAGAAATTGCAAGAGGTTTTTTGGCTCTCAAAGCTTGAGAAATGAGAGAGTAGAGGGCTCTATTTATAGAGTTGGAGCAAGAGTAGTGGCAAATTGGTCTTTTTGTGTTTGGTGATTAACTTGTGTTTAATTGGTGATTAAAGTGGTAATTAAATGGTAAAAAGTGATAAAATGGGGTTAAAGAGGGTTTAAGGAATGAGTTAATTTTGATGAGGTGGAAAATTGATAAATGATCAAATAAAAAAGGTGCCAAAATGATGTCAAGCTTCCCTCTTATATTTTTTTGAATTTTGCGCACAGGAAATCGATTTCCCACAGGGGTAAATCGATTTCCACCTCCAAATTTTCAAAAATTGTTTTCTTGCACTGTTTTGATTTTTGCCCGATCTTTCACCTGTAAAATATAAACAAAAGAGACAAAACATATATTTTTGATTTTTTGTTAGTATAAACAAAATAAAAAAGCTATAAATGCTCGATAATTCCCCTCAGAGATAATCACAGTATCAAGGATCAAGCTTCACAATGGTGCTCTTGATTGATGATTGAATGTAATTGATGTATGATCTTAGGGTCAAAAATTGGGGTATGACAGATGCCCCTATTTAAGTTTCTTCGATTTGGAGATACGATGATTGAAAATCTTCGTTTTGACAAAAATCGAAGAGACTTAAATATATAAAACACAATTTTTGAGCCTAAGATGCAATGCAATGTTAATGAATGCATGTGATGATAATAAAGCATGACAACACTGGGGGAATAACAAGTGATCCACTGGGGAAAACAAATGTCTTGCTATAACTCCGTTGGGGAAACAAACGTCTTAGAAGTTCCACTGGGGAAGGCAAGCCTTTGTTGGAGAGACGGAACTTTGGTGGGAAAAGAAACTTCTCTGGGGAAAACACTTCACGTCAGAGAGGTTATAGCATCCTCTTTCACTGGGGATGAGAAAAAGGGAACATCCTCTTTCACTGGGGATGAGAAAGTATGCATCCTGAATTAGAATACCAATCTTCCGTTAACAGAAATCACACCATCGTACCACTGATGATTGAAGAGATGTACCGCCGTACCATTGACGATAACACATACCCACGTTCCACTGAAGGCATGAAGAAGAAATATACCACCGTACCACTGATGATATGAAGAGAGTTATACCACCGTACCACTGATGATATGAAGAGAGATATACCACCGTACCACTGATGATATGAAGAGATGAATCATCGACGTACCACTGACGATGAAAGAGATGTACCGCCGTGCCACTGACGATAACACACACCAACGTTCCACTGAAGGCATGAAGAAATATACCACCGTACCACTGATGATATGAAGAGATCTACCACCGTACCACTGATGATATGAAAAGAGATAATTCATCGACGTACCACTGACGATGAAGGTAACGAAATACACCAACGTCCCACTGGAGGTGAACTACCAACGTTCCACTGGAGGTATTGAAGAGAAATACATCGACGTACCACTGACGATGAAGATAACAAAATACACCAACGTTCCATCGAAGGTGAACTACCGACGTTCCACTGAAGGTATAAAGAGACATAGATCGACGTACCACTGACGATGAAGACAACAAAATGCACCAACGTTCCACTGGAGGTAGAAAGAGATGTATCGCCGTACCATTAACGATAACACATACCCACGTTCCACTGAAGGTGAAGATAACAAAATACACCAACGTTCCACTGAAGGTGAACTACCAACGTTCCACTGGAGGTAGAAAGAAATATATATCGACGTACCACTGACGATGAAGATAACAAAATACACCAACGTTCCACCGAAGGTGAACTACCAACGTCCCACTGGAGGTAGAAAGAGATGTATCGCCGTACCACTAACGATAACACATACCCACGTTCCACTGAAGGTATCGAAGAGAAATACATCGACGTACCACTGACGATGAAGATAACAAAATGCACCAACGTTCCACTGAAGGTGAACTACCAACGTTCCACTGGAGGTAGAAAGAGATGGTGTACGAAGATGACATAATCAAGCATGTCCCAAGCTGAACACCAAAGCAGAAACTGCTAGCAATCTTTCGATGGTTTCAAAATATATGCTACCCAACACTAGGGAACATTGAAGCTGAGAGAACACCGTAGTTGAGTTCTAAACCAAACTCGAACCAGGCCAAAGGTGTATTGAGTGTAATACGTTCTTCTGCATATGAATACATCAACATATCCATTCCTTGTAATGCACTCATGAATCAAAGTAAAAATTCTTTTATAATTTTCAAAAGGATTTTGTTGAAATCAATTTTCTCTTTGTTTCAAAAATTTCTATCAACAATAAATGACATTTTGAGAGATATGAAAGAAATAAGATTGCCAATAAAAAGATAAAGGCTCAAACTTTTTTAATGGAATGGTAGCCTGCAAAAGGCAGGACCCCATAGATTATTACAAAGTTTGGAAAGTGGTAATTTTGTGGAAAAGGTACATTGAAACGTAATGACCCCATCCTCTCTCTCAACTGGGAATTCCTGAGCAAAGGCTTCCGTTGAAAAGTGTTGAACTTCTTCATGATAACAGATGACTGCTGATGATCAAGTCTTGTCTGATGTAGTTACTTGCCATGAATCCCTAACTTTTGCCTGGACCGCCCTTTCGGGTTTTCAGTCCACCGGGTATTTTATTCTGTTTATGTCTCTAATTTTTGCCTGGACCGCCCTTTCGGGTTTTCAATCCACCGAGACGCTCTTTTTTGCCTAAGCCGCCCTTTCGGGTTTTCAACTTAGCGAGTTGTTCTTTTATTATTTAGGCGAAGTATTTCTTGACTACATCAGCATTCACGGGACGTGGGAGCTCTTCTCCATCCATAGTTGCAAGAATTAATGCACCGCCAGAGAAGGCTTTCTTAACAACATATGGTCCTTCAAAATTAGGAGTCCACTTGCCCCTTGAATCGGAGGTGAAAGACAAGATCCTTTTGAGCACGAGGTCGCCTTCTCTGAATACACGAGGTCGAACCTTCTTATCAAATGCTTTCTTCATTCTTTTCTGGTATAACTGACCATGGCATAAAGCCGTCATTCTCTTTTCTCTATCAAATTCAATTGATCAAACCTGCTCTGACACCATTCAACCTCAGATAACTTGGTTTCCATTAAAATTCTCAATGATGGAATCTCAACCTCAATAGGGAGCACTGCTTCCATGCCATAAACCAAAGAAAAGGGAGTTGCCCCTGTTGAAGTACGAACAGATGTACGGTACCCATGCAAAGCAAATGGGAGCATCTCGTGCCAGTCCTTGTACGTAACAACCATCTTTTGCACAATTTTCTTAATGTTCTTATTTGCTGCTTCAACAGCTCCATTCATCTTTGGCCTATAAGGCGAAGAGTTGTGGTGTTCAATCTTGAAGCTTTCATACAATTCTCTCATCATGCTATTGTTCAGATTCGAGCCATTGTCAGTGATGATCTTGCTCGGTACACCATATCTGCAGATGATGTTGTTCTTGATAAATCTGACCACAACTTGCTTTGTTACATTAGCATATGAAGCAGCTTCTACCCACTTGGTGAAGTAATCGATTGCTACCAGGATGAATCGATGTCCATTCGAAGCCTTGGGTTCAATCATGCCAATCATATCAATACCCCACATAGAGAAAGGCCATGGAGAGGAAATAACATTGAGAAGTGTTGGAGGCACATGAATCTTGTCAGCATACACTTGACACTTGTGACACTTCTTTACAAACTTGTAGCAATCAGATTCCATTGTCAACCAATAGTAACCTGCTCTAAGCATCTTTTTAGCCATCGAATGTCCATTGGCATGGGTACCAAAAGAACCTTCATGAATTTCATGCATCAACATGTCTGCTTCGTGTCTATCCACGCATCTGAGCAAGACCATGTCATAATTCCTTTTATACAAAACATCAGCATTGATGAAGAAACTGCCAGCCAATCTCCTCAAAGTTTTCTTGTCTTTATTTGATGCCCCAAGTGGGTACTCTTGAGTCTGGAGGAAGTGCTTAATATCGAAATACCAAGGCTTTTCATCTGTTGCCTCCTCAACTGCAAATACATGGGCAGGTCTATCGAGACGCCTGATTGTAATTTGAGGTTCCTCATTATGGAAATTCACTTTGTACATGGAAGACAACGTGGCTAAAGCATCGGCCATCTGATTCTCATCTCGAGGGATGTGGTGGAATTCAACTTTGTTGAAGAATGTCAATAACCTTCTGGCGTAATCTTTGTAAGGAATTAAACCAGGATGACGAGTTTCCCATTCTCCTTTAATCTGATTAATCACAAGCGCAGAATCTCCATAAACATCAAGAATCTTAATTCTCAAATTAATGGCCTCCTCAAGTCCCATGATGCAAGCTTCATACTCAGCAATATTGTTTGTACAGTCAAAACATATCCTTGCAGTGAAAGGTACATGTGACCCATGCGGAGTGATGATAATGGCGCCAATTCCATGGCCATGAATATTAGAAGCTCCATCAAAAATCAAACCCCATTTGGATTCAGGATCTGGCCCTTCTTCTGGCAATGGTTCATCCCAATCTTGAGATCTCAAATACATTATATCTTCATCTGGGAAGTCCATCTTGATAGACTGATGATCATCAATTGGTTGGTGAGCGAGGTACTCTGCCAACACACTTCCTTTCACAGCTTTCTGAGCTCGATATTCAATATCATATTCTGATAACAACATTTGCCAGCGAGCAATCCTTCCAGTTAATGCAGGTTTCTCAAATACATACTTAATTGGATCCATTTTGGAGATCAATAGGGTGGTGTGGTTCAACATATACTGTCTCAGTCGGCGAGCAGCCCACACCAAAGCACATCAAGTTTTCTCAAGCAGCAAGTATCTTGTTTCGCACTCGGTAAACTTTTTGCTAAGGTAGTATATTGCATACTCTTTTCGACCAGACTCGTCATGCTGACCCAACACACATCCCATTGAGTTTTCAAGCACTGTGAGGTACATAATCAGAGGTCTTCCCTCAACTGGAGGGAGCAAAATGGGAGGTTCAAGCAGATATTCTTTGATGTTGTCAAAAGCTTTCTGACAATCCTCATTCCACACACATCCCTGATTTCTTTAACAACTTGAAGATTGGCTCACAGGTAGCAGTCATATTGGAAATGAACCTGGAGATATAATTCAGACGTCCGAGGAAACCTCTCACTTGTTTTTCAGTCTTTGGTGCTGGCATTTCCTGAATTGCTTTGACTTTATCAGGATCTACTTCAATTCCTCTCTGACTGACAACAAAACCCAATAACTTTCCAGAACGGACACCAAAAGTGCATTTGTATGGGTTTAAGCGGAGACGATACTTTCTCAAACGCTGAGACAACTTTAACAGATCTTCCATGTGCCCCTCTTCTGATTGGGACTTGGCAATCATATCATCCACATAAACCTCAATTTCTTTGTGCATCATATCATGGAAAAGAGTAGTCATGGCTCTCTGATATGTCGCACCAGCATTCTTCAACCCAAAAGGCATCACTTTGTAACAGAATGTCCCCCATGGTGTGATAAAGGTTGTCTTTTCCATGTCTTCAGGTGCCATCTTAATCTGGTTATATCCTGAAAAACCATCCATAAAGGAGAAAACTTCAAATTTTGCAGTGCTGTCTACCAACATATCAATGTGAGGTAGAGGAAAATCATCTTTCGGACTGGCTTTGTTCAAATCTTTATAATCCACACACATGCGAACTTTTCCGTCTTTCTTTGGAACAGGCACAATATTGGCAATCCATTGAGGATATACAGAAGTGACAAGGAAACCTGCATCTATCTGCTTCAAGACCTCATTCTTAATCTTTTCTGCCATATCAGGATGACTCCTTCTTAACTTTTGCTTGACAGGAGGACATTCTGGTTTCAACGGCAAGCGATGCTCCACAATATCTGTGTCCAGTCCAGGCATATCTTGGTAGGACCACGCAAAAATGTCAACATACTCTTTAAGAAGCTCTACCATCCTCTTCTTAACATCTTGACCAAGCAGTGCCCCAATCTTGACTTCCTTTTTATCCTCTTCAGAACCCAAGTTGATGACTTCCAATGGCTCTTTATATGGCTGAATAGTGACTTCCTCGTGCTCAAGCAGTCGGGAAATCTCATCAGGAATACATTCATCACTCTCTTCTTCCGCCTTATACACAGGACACTCGAAGTTAGGAGAGGGCGCAGGGTCATTACTTTCAACGGTTTTATTGATTAATCTGCACAAATGATTATTATTTCAGGAAAAGGAAAGATATATGCAAACATGTAATCGTGCAGATTATGGAAAGGAATGAAAACATTTTTTTAAGGTTTTTTGTGTTACCACTTTCCAGAAAAAGCAAAAAGATAAAAAGCATTTATATGCAGAAACAAAATGACTTTTATTGATGATTTTAATGTTTAAAACAAACAGAAAACAGCCCCAACAACTTCACTTTCATCTTGGGCAGAATGAAAGGATTTTGAAAAACATAAAAGCAAATTACTTTGAGACATGAGTACACTCAGGAATGTCAATGGTGATCCAGTTCTTAATCATCTTTCCATGGGTCACAAAGTTTGGCACTTCTGGCTCTGGTTCATCTTCAACAATAGCGTTCACCTCTGGAAGAGTCGGGTGTAGAAACCCAGCACTATGAAACATCTCTTGATAAGGACGAAAAGCAGATTCAGACTTCATCACAGACTTGTCTGAGGCAGAAAATCCCAGACCAGCTCTATTCCTGTTCTCTTGTAGACTCACCACTTGTCCCCATACTCCTGAATGTCCATTCTGAACCACCAGCTGAGCATCTTTGAAGGAGGCAATGGAAGCTTCATCCTTTTTGAATTCATCATTAACAGACAGGGCTTGGAATGCAGTTCCAATGACCACTTCATCAGCTTCTATGGTACGGAATGAAGAGAGATGACTAATCAGCAAAGCTTGTTCTCCATTCACAGCGACCATCTTTCCATCTTTCACAAACTTCAACTTTTGGTGAAGAGTTGAAGTAACTGCCCCAGCCTAGTGGATCCACGGGCGTCCTAATAAGCAACTGTACGCAGGGAAAATATCCATCACTTGAAAAGTAATCTTGAAGACAAATGGCCCAATACCAATAGGCAAATCAACCTCTCCAACCACTGATTTCTTCGATCCATCAAAAGCCTTGACGATCACATTGCTAAATCTCATTGGTGTGCCACCATAAGACAGCTTGGCAAGAGTGGATTTTGGCATGACATTCAGAGATGATCCAGTATCAATCAACACATTAGACATTGAGTCCTCTTTGCAACTGACAGAGATATGCAAAGCCAAATTATGATTTCTTCCTTCCTCAGGCAAATCTTCATCACTGAAGCTCAAATTATTACACGCAGTGATATTACTCACAACCCCATTAAACTGCTTCAAATGCAACTTGTGATCTACATAAGTGTTGTATATCTCATCATCCAATAACTCCAAACCTATCAGTGTTTGAACATCATCTTGGAGGGAAGCACATCCCATAGGATCTTCACCACACAAAGGACAGCCATCATGACTAAACTCGATCACTCCTTTTCTAACAAACCTCGCATGTATCTCCTTCAAAGATCCACGTAGAGCACAAATATTAGGCACACGACAGCGTCTCAAACTATGTTCAACCATATTGACAGCAGACGCTTCATGAGTCAGCAATGGATTGCTTTGCATATTGGGAACAAGGCAGAGATCATGCACATTCTTTCCAAACAATTCTTTCCCACGCAAGGCTTTCATCTCTTTTTGCAGTTCTTCAAACTGATCTTGGAAACCATCCATTCTGTCATGAATTTCACTTGGAGCAGCATCATAAATGGGTTCTGGGACAAAAGGACCAGTATGAACAATAAGAGAGGTGTTGACCATAACAGGAGTCAATGGACGAGTCATCTCAAGAACAGACAAATAACCTTCAGGCATGCCCCAGGGATATCCATTAGGCATACGTTTGCTGAGTAGCACCAACAGGAATAGCAGGAATGGTTGTAGCAGCAATTTCAGAAATCACAGTGGTCTGACCCTGAGCTTGGGCATTGGGAGGAGGAACTTGATTATGATTCTGATTCTGAGCAGCCATCAATGTCTCAACTAGAGCAGTGAGACGATCCACACCAGATCTCAAAGTAACAACCTCTTCACGTAGCTCGCGATTCTCTTGTTCAAGACCTTCCATCTTCTTCTTGCAGTTAGCTCGAGTATTATACCGGTGAGACAACTTGATTCTGTATGAAGAACACTGAATAAGACCTCGGGAATACTTTCGGAAGCAGGACCAAAATGCAGAATGATGCATGAAATGCAATGCAAATGATTTTATTTTGGTTTTCAAGGAACTTTTAAGACATTAATTGCAAACATTAGCAAAAACATCATAAAACATAACAATATTCTTTCATTAATCATGGGAAAAGCATACAAAAGGATTCAAAGATCCAGCATTACAAAACAAAGGAAAAAGCTAAAAACTAGAAGGGAACACTTCTGATGAAGATCCAACTCCTCTCTGCAGCTTCCTACGGAGCTTCTCCAATTCATCTTCATAAAAGGCCTTCAAATGAGCATTCTCGACCATCAGCTTATCAGCAACTTCCTTCCATGCAACTGAATCTTCTTGTGGTCTCTTTCGCTTTTCACCATGTTGTTGAAGCAACTCTTCTTGATGACGAATCTGATCTTCCTTTTCCATCAACCAACCATCTTGGATATCAAGCATTTCATCCTTTTCTTTCAAGTGTATCTTCAACTCTTTGTTCTCAAACTCCAAAGCATCTCTTTCCGCTCTCAACTTAGCCACGAGCTCTAGATGTTCTTCACTACTTTCAACAGGAGTAGTGGAAGACAATGGCGGAGTAACGAGTAGAGAAGGATCCTCGAGTAAATAAGGCATCTGAAAAGTGTGAGCTCTAGCTCGAACCCAATCAGTATAGTCTTTGAGAGCAACACATTGTTTTGTTCCCAAATGTCTCTTCCTATCAACATGGTGCCAAGCACGCACAAACCGATTTCTCATATCCGAATTTCCATCTTGATTAAGATAAAAGATTCCTGACACAAGAATACTAGCGGGTCGTTCCTTCATAGGATAGCAAAATTGACGCCTTGCAAGAATGGGGTTGTAGGTAATCCCTCCTTGTATACCAAGAAGAGGTACATTAGGGAATTCTCCACAACTATCAATAATCTCACCAATGTCATAAGCAGGATTGTACCAATGGATATTCCCATTAGTAAGAGGCATGATCTTCTGAGACCATGAGAGACCATCAGGATTGTTCAAGAAACTCTTAGCTTGAGGTAAGTGCGAAATAAACCACTTATAGAGTGACGGAGCGCAACAGTTGATAAGTCCACCTTTCTTATCATTCCTATGGTGAATGGAATGATAAGTATCCCCAAGCAAAGTAGGCACGGGATTCCCAATCATGAAAATCCGAATAGCATTAACATCGACAAAGTTGTCAATGTTGGGAAAGAGTATCAAACCATAGATGAGCAGGGCCAAAAATGTCTCAAAAGCAATCATACTCCCTTTACTAGCCAACATAGAAGCCTTTCCAATCAAGAACTTAGAAGTCAACCCCCAAATTCCTCCTTTTTTGGTCATGTTTGCTTTTACATCTGATATTTTTAAATGAAGAAGTTCTGCTATCTCATCAACCTGAGGCTCTTTCTCCAAACCACTAAACGGTATGTCATCCGTAACGGGCAAACCAATCTAATAAGAATACTCCTCCAAAGTAGGCGTAAGCTGATAATCAGGAAAGGTGAAACAATGATAAACCGGGTCATAAAACTGCACAAGAGTCTCAAGAATTCCTTTCTCCACTTTAGTCTTCAAGATAGAGATCAATTTCCCATGACGGCTCTTGAAGTTGTCAAGATTAGGAACCAAAGTTGCTAGCTCTTTCAATTCTTTTGCACTTGAATTTCTGAAAGTGTACTTCTTAATGCTTCTCTTTTGATCCATGGTACCTGTTATGTTTACAAAAATGTCTCTAAGTTCCTTGAAAACCATTTGTGAATGTCATTTTTATGAATGCATGAATGCATGGTTTATGCATCAATCACAATCAAGAGCACACAAGATCACATCAAATCACACAAATATCAAACAGTCCAGGTTCAAAGGTTCGACGTCACGAGCATGGAGCCATGGGTCTACCCATCCCACAAGGTGTGTTCTAAGGAATTTTGTACCTGCCAGTCGGGTTCTACAAAGGTTCCCAGAGTTTTCAATCTTCTATCGGATATTACCGGCACGCACAATTGCTCATGGGCGCCAATAATATGCCTAAAAAGACCTCGTCTGAGCGTAGTATCGCATGACAACAAGCTCAAATTGGTACTTGATCTTGTTTCTGCACTACATCCTAAAAAGGCTTAGATTGGTTAAAAGGGTTCTAGGTCATTCAGCTTCTACGGACACTCACTATTGAAAGTAATAGCGTTATCACGATGGTTCGTAACAACCTCTACTACCTTCCATGAGGCCTCCACTGATTGGGGTTCCACCATATGACGCTCATGGTAAGGATTGCTTCTGACATGCGACTATTGGTCTTACCACCTCCTATCTCAAGTTACTCACCAAAGCTCGGGTTAGAACTTTATCTCATCACAGAGGAACCATCGAGCACCAAAAAGAGAAAAAAAAAAAACAAACAAAGCACACAGCAATATATACAAATAAAAACACACAGATAAACAAAAATAGGCTTAACACACTTAAAACTGGGTCCCCAGTGAAGTCGCCATTTTTCTGTAGCGGGGAAAATCTGACATCGAAGCCATGGGATTGACTCGAATCAATATTCCGTTTTGAAATCGCCACCGCGCTTTATTTTTTCAAAGGAAAAGGGAAAAGAACGTAAAACCCAAAGTTTTGTTTTTTTAAAAAAAACAAGAAAGAGAACTCAGGTTCGGGTGTTGATTATATGAGGGGAAGGTTTAAAGCACCCCTCATATCCGTGGTACTCCACGGGAACCTTTTTGAAAATCTGTGTTGTGTGTGTGCTAAAAAAAACGGTTTGTTTTATTTTTTAAAATAAGCTCGGCAAAGCGTTAAGCTTTGGGCCTACATACCTCCTCGGTGCAATGGAGAAGTCAGAGCTAATGTAGTTCCGCTTTTGGGAAAAACGTTTTTAAAACGAATAAACACTTTGTTGTCGTTAGAGAGAAATACTCAGCCATTGATCTTGAGCATGAGAACAAACAAGTTCTTTGCATCGCAAATGAAAGAAGGGCGCCAACTCGGATAAAATCAACGAGTATGCCACTAGCTCTCTCACGCGGAAAAGATCTCGTTATTATCAATCAATTTCAAAATCGTGGGGTATAACCACTCGTTTCGACAATTAACGGTGTCTAAACTTTTGAAGAAAAGCCACTAAGGGCGAAAGATATTTTAAAGAAAAAGTTTTGAAAAGATTGCAAACATAAGAATGTTTTGGAAAAAGGGAGAAGATTTTGAAAATCTAAGAAGTGGGAGGAGATGAAGAGGCTATCCTATTGCGTAAAATAAAAGCTAAGGAAAAGAACGGTCTAACCGAAAAAAGAAGCCAACACTTGACATTAAGAGCCAAGGTAATTTTCCCATCCTTTGGATTTATCAATACCAACACATTAACACTTGGGGATCCAGATGAACTTATTGTCTTAGCACCATTTTTCATTAAGCACATTAAGATTCTGACGAAAATTGGGCAGAGTAACGACTATTTTCGGGTAAAATCCTTATATCAATGCCTTGGAATTAACCATCAAGGGCTTTAAAGGAAATACCTGCACACATAAACATACAACAGAACAATGCCAGACAGACAGAACAATCACAGGATAGTAATAGAACAAGTCCAGAGATACTAGGTCCATAAGTTCGAATCTCCAAAGCGCTAGGGATAGTAACTGATAGTCCAAAGAGAACCTTATGTATTTTTTAGATTTTGGTTATTTATTAGTGTTTTAGCGAAAAAAATAAAGTATGGTCCAAGTGGACAAAAGAAAAATAACAGAAGCATAAACATATGTCCAAGTGGACAAAGAAAAAATGGCGGAAAGTAAATATGATGAAATGATAAAGTAAAGCGATAAAGCGAGAAATATAAAGAGCGGTAATATAAAGAGCGGTATAGTAAAGGTGCGGAAATTAAAGTTAGTTGTTAAGTGTTAAAGATAACCATCTTGAAACTTGTCAAGTATGTTATCAAAGTTAGTAGGAAGATCTATGGTGAGTGAATGATGTACTCGGATTTAAATTCAATGGGGTTTATCAGAAGCTTGATAGAATCATAGCGACTACACGATAAGAACCTCCACAAGTCTTAAATCAACCGCATACAATTCTCTTCCATGTTTGATCTTTTTTTATTCGGGACACGAAATATTGCGCTATGTTAAGCAGATCGCCAAGTGATTTATGTAGAAATCACCCTACAACGAGGCCGGTCAAAACTTTATGTGCTAATGCATGCGAGAAGAACGATATGTAGATCGCCTTCCGAAAGCAATACCGCACGAAAAGAAAATAGGTAACGATCTAGTCTTTACTAAGAATCCATAAGAATTCTCAAAGTATTAAGACTTTCATCGATCAAAAGAAAAAAAGGAGAAGGAGAAGATAAAATGCATAAAGATAATCAACTCACACTATCATTAATATCATTCATCTAATATTATGGATTTGGTTCTTTCAAACCTATCAACATCCTAGATCCAATGATATTAATGAAATGGAGGAAGAAGAATAAAATTCACAAAAGATAATCAACTCACACTATCATTAATATCATTCATCTAATATTATGGATTAGGTCATTTCAAACCTATCAACATCCTAGATCCAATGATATTAATGAAGTGGAGGAAGTAGGAAACCAAAACAAGCATAAAAAAGGCAAAAAACCACATTCTGCCAGCAGGAAATCGATTTCATGCAGAGGGAAATCGATTTCCATAGTGCAGTTTTCAAAAAAACAAGTCACGCTCAGCAGGAAATCGATTTCAGCCTTAAGGAAATCGATTTCCTCAGTGTAAAATCCAGCAAAAACAGCATTTAGAGGCATAAAACTTGACTTGAACAAATATACAAACACCTTATGATCAAACATCAATTGGAGCACGAATTTTCCATCAAATCATCATCAAATAGCACCAGTATAGCATCAAAGATGCATCACACACAAGCAACAAGGATCTACATCATGATATACAAAAAGGATGAAGAAAATTTACCAAATCTTGAACAAAACTTGGATCTACTTCAAGAATCACCAACCCAAATCTTGATCTCTCAACAATTGAAGAAAAAAGAGTGAAATGGATGGTGGTTTAGCTCAAAGTTTGTGAGGTTCAAGATGTAACTCACAAACTTTATGAAAGAATAAAGAGCTTTGGTGAATTTGGTAGGAATGAGGAGAGAAATTGCAAGAGGTTTTTTGGCTCTCAAAGCTTGAGAAATGAGAGAGTAGAGGGCTCTATTTATAGAGTTGGAGCAAGAGTAGTGGCAAATTGGTCTTTTTGTGTTTGGTGATTAACTTGTGTTTAATTGGTGATTAAAGTGGTAATTAAATGGTAAAAAGTGATAAAATGGGGTTAAAGAGGGTTTAAGGAATGAGTTAATTTTGATGAGGTGGAAAATTGATAAATGATCAAATAAAAAAGGTGCCAAAATGATGTCAAGCTTCCCTCTTATATTTTTTTGAATTTTGCGCACAGGAAATCGATTTCCCACAGGGGTAAATCGATTTCCACCTCCAAATTTTCAAAAATTGTTTTCTTGCACTGTTTTGATTTTTGCCCGATCTTTCACCTGTAAAATATAAACAAAAGAGACAAAACATATATTTTTGATTTTTTGTTAGTATAAACAAAATAAAAAAGCTATAAATGCTCGATAATTCCCCTCAGAGATAATCACAGTATCAAGGATCAAGCTTCACAATGGTGCTCTTGATTGATGATTGAATGTAATTGATGTATGATCTTAGGGTCAAAAATTGGGGTATGACAGATGCCCCTATTTAAGTTTCTTCGATTTGGAGATACGATGATTGAAAATCTTCGTTTTGACAAAAATCGAAGAGACTTAAATATATAAAACACAATTTTTGAGCCTAAGATGCAATGCAATGTTAATGAATGCATGTGATGATAATAAAGCATGACAACACTGGGGGAATAACAAGTGATCCACTGGGGAAAACAAATGTCTTGCTATAACTCCGTTGGGGAAACAAACGTCTTAGAAGTTCCACTGGGGAAGGCAAGCCTTTGTTGGAGAGACGGAACTTTGGTGGGAAAAGAAACTTCTCTGGGGAAAACACTTCACGTCAGAGAGGTTATAGCATCCTCTTTCACTGGGGATGAGAAAAAGGGAACATCCTCTTTCACTGGGGATGAGAAAGTATGCATCCTGAATTAGAATACCAATCTTCCGTTAACAGAAATCACACCATCGTACCACTGATGATTGAAGAGATGTACCGCCGTACCATTGACGATAACACATACCCACGTTCCACTGAAGGCATGAAGAAGAAATATACCACCGTACCACTGATGATATGAAGAGAGTTATACCACCGTACCACTGATGATATGAAGAGAGATATACCACCGTACCACTGATGATATGAAGAGATGAATCATCGACGTACCACTGACGATGAAAGAGATGTACCGCCGTGCCACTGACGATAACACACACCAACGTTCCACTGAAGGCATGAAGAAATATACCACCGTACCACTGATGATATGAAGAGATCTACCACCGTACCACTGATGATATGAAAAGAGATAATTCATCGACGTACCACTGACGATGAAGGTAACGAAATACACCAACGTCCCACTGGAGGTGAACTACCAACGTTCCACTGGAGGTATTGAAGAGAAATACATCGACGTACCACTGACGATGAAGATAACAAAATACACCAACGTTCCACCGAAGGTGAACTACCGACGTTCCACTGAAGGTATAAAGAGACATACATCGACGTACCACTGACGATGAAGACAACAAAATGCACCAACGTTCCACTGAAGGTGAACTACCAACGTTCCACTGGAGGTAGAAAGAGATGTATCGCCGTACCATTAACGATAACACATACCCACGTTCCACTGAAGGTGAAGATAACAAAATACACCAACGTTCCACTGAAGGTGAACTACCAACGTTCCACTGGAGGTAGAAAGAAATATATATCGACGTACCACTGACGATGAAGATAACAAAATACACCAACGTTCCACCGAAGGTGAACTACCAACGTCCCACTGGAGGTAGAAAGAGATGTATCGCCGTACCACTAACGATAACACATACCCACGTTCCACTGAAGGTATCGAAGAGAAATACATCGACGTACCACTGACGATGAAGATAACAAAATGCACCAACGTTCCACTGAAGGAGAACTACCAACGTTCCACTGGAGGTAGAAAGAGATGGTGTACGAAGATGACATAATCAAGCATGTCCCAAGCTGAACACCAAAGCAGAAACTGCTAGCAATCTTTCGATGGTTTCAAAATATATGCTACCCAACACTAGGGAACATTGAAGCTGAGAGAACACCGTAGTTGAGTTCTAAACCAAACTCGAACCAGGCCAAAGGTGTATTGAGTGTAATACGTTCTTCTGCATATGAATACATCAACATATCCATTCCTTGTAATGCACTCATGAATCAAAGTAAAAATTCTTTTATAATTTTCAAAAGGATTTTGTTGAAATCAATTTTCTCTTTGTTTCAAAAATTTCTATCAACAATAAATGACATTTTGAGAGATATGAAAGAAATAAGATTGCCAATAAAAAGATAAAGGCTCAAACTTTTTTAATGGAATGGTAGCCTGCAAAAGGCAGGACCCCATAGATTATTACAAAGTTTGGAAAGTGGTAATTTTGTGGAAAAGGTACATTGAAACGTAATGACCCCATCCTCTCTCTCAACTGGGAATTCCTGAGCAAAGGCTTCCGTTGAAAAGTGTTGAACTTCTTCATGATAACAGATGACTGCTGATGATCAAGTCTTGTCTGATGTAGTTACTTGCCATGAATCCCTAACTTTTGCCTGGACCGCCCTTTCGGGTTTTCAGTCCACCGGGTATTTTATTCTGTTTATGTCTCTAATTTTTGCCTGGACCGCCCTTTCGGGTTTTCAATCCACCGAGACGCTCTTTTTTGCCTAAGCCGCCCTTTCGGGTTTTCAACTTAGCGAGCTGTTCTTTTATTATTTAGGCGAAGTATTTCTTGACTACATCAGCATTCACGGGACGTGGGAGCTCTTCTCCATCCATAGTTGCAAGAATTAATGCACCGCCAGAGAAGGCTTTCTTAACAACATATGGTCCTTCAAAATTAGGAGTCCACTTGCCCCTTGAATCGGAGGTGAAAGACAAGATCCTTTTGAGCACGAGGTCGCCTTCTCTGAATACACGAGGTTGAACCTTCTTATCAAATGCTTTCTTCATTCTTTTCTGGTATAACTGACCATGGCATAAAGCCGTCATTCTCTTTTCTCTATCAAATTCAATTGATCAAACCTGCTCTGACACCATTCAGCCTCAGATAACTTGGTTTCCATTAAAATTCTCAATGATGGAATCTCAACCTCAATAGGGAGCACTGCTTCCATGCCATAAACCAAAGAAAAGGGAGTTGCCCCTGTTGAAGTACGAACAGATGTACGGTACCCATGCAAAGCAAATGGGAGCATCTCGTGCCAGTCCTTGTACGTAACAACCATCTTTTACACAATTTTCTTAATGTTCTTATTTGCTGCTTCAACAACTCCATTCATCTTTGGCCTATAAGGCGAAGAGTTGTGGTGTTCAATCTTGAAGCTTTCACACAATTCTCTCATCATGCTATTGTTCAGATTCGAGCCATTGTCAGTGATGATCTTGCTCGGTACACCATATCTGCAGATGATGTTGTTCTTGATAAATCTGACCACAACTTGCTTTGTTACATTAGCATATGAAGCAGCTTCTACCCACTTGGTGAAGTAATCGATTGCTACCAGGATGAATCGATGTCCATTCGAAGCCTTGGGTTCAATCATGCCAATCATATCAATACCCCACATAGAGAAAGGCCATGGAGAGGAAATAACATTGAGAAGTGTCGGAGGCACATGAATCTTGTCAGCATACACTTGACACTTGTGACACTTCTTTACAAACTTGTAGCAATCAGATTCCATTGTCAACCAATAGTAACCTGCTCTAAGCATCTTTTTAGCCATCGAATGTCCATTGGCATGGGTACCAAAAGAACCTTCATGAATTTCATGCATCAACATGTCTGCTTCGTGTCTATCCACGCATCTGAGCAAGACCATGTCATAATTCCTTTTATACAAAACATCAGCATTGATGAAGAAACTGCCAGCCAATCTCCTCAAAGTTTTCTTGTCTTTATTTGATGCCCCAAGTGGGTACTCTTGAGTCTGGAGGAAGTGCTTAATATCGAAATACCAAGGCTTTTCATCTGTTGCCTCCTCAACTGCAAATACATGGGCAGGTCTATCGAGACGCCTGATTGTAATTTGAGGTTCCTCATTATGGAAATTCACTTTGTACATGGAAGACAACGTGGCTAAAGCATCGGCCATCTGATTCTCATCTCGAGGGATGTGGTGGAATTCAACTTTGTTGAAGAATGTCAATAACCTTCTGGCGTAATTTTTGTAAGGAATTAAACCAGGATGACGAGTTTCCCATTCTCCTTTAATCTGATTAATCACAAGCGCAGAATCTCCATAAACATCAAGAATCTTAATTCTCAAATTAATGGCCTCCTCAAGTCCCATGATGCAAGCTTCATACTTAGCAATATTGTTTGTACAGTCAAAACATATCCTTGCAGTGAAAGGTACATGTGACCCATGCGGAGTGATGATAATGGCGCCAACTCCATGGCCATGAATATTAGAAGCTCCATCAAAAATCAAACCCCATTTGGATTCAGGATCTGGCCCTTCTTCTGGCAATGGTTCATCCCAATCTTGAGATCTCAAATACATTATATCTTCATCTGGGAAGTCCATCTTGATAGACTGATGATCATCAATTGGTTGGTGAGCGAGGTACTCTGCCAACACACTTCCTTTCACAGCTTTCTGAGCTCGATATTCAATATCATATTCTGATAACAACATTTGCCAGCGAGCAATCCTTCCAGTTAATGCAGGTTTCTCAAATACATACTTAATTGGATCCATTTTGGAGATCAATAGGGTGGTGTGGTTCTGTCGCACCCCAATTTTTGACCTAGTCTTTTTTATAGTCATGTCAAATTCGTATTTCATTCATCGTTCATGCATCGCATCATGGCATATTTTGAAAATTTTGACATTTAATTAAAGTCAATAAAAATAGCCTTCATTTGCATTTTTACATGTTTTGTTTCATTAGTTTTTGATATTTTAATTTAATTTTAGTTCATTGTATTTTTCATTAGAATTAGTATTATATTTTTTTAGTTTAGATTTATCTTAGTTTTATTTATCATTTAGTCAAAAAATGTATAATAAAAAGAGTGAGAATTTGGGTTAGGCCCATTTCACATTAAAAGTCCATTTTACAGTTTTTTTTTGAACAATACAGAAATAAAAAAAAATGGCTCTCTTCATGTGTCCCACGCCATCTCATCTTTGACACTGTCCAAGAATGCTGTCCTCCCACGTCTGCCATCCCATGCTTGCTGCTGCACAACACTACAATCCAAATAGTCCAAAAACTGCAGTTGCTGCTCCACCTCTTCACCACTCTGCTATACCAGCCGCCTGCATAGCCTGCATCTTTGCTGACCCTACACTATAGCTGCTCCAATCTGTCCAAAAATTACACTGAAATGGACACACAAATAACCTGCAATAGAAAAGTAATAATCAGACAACCAAATTTGTTCAAAAGCTCTCCCGGTTTCCCCCCAATTTTCATCTCAAATACTCATCAAAACCCTAATCTCCCATCGATATAAAGGGCCATTCATCATTCAGAGAGGAGAAAAGACCGGAAAGAAAAGCCACAAGAAAACCGCTCCTCACAAAACATCCTCATAAACCTCACTCATACACTTCACTCTGCTCATAAACACAAACCGCTCACACACGGCTTAACTCTCAACTCACCTTCAAAACTGTGACACTCATATCCTCACAAACCTAACCTCCACTCAACAACAAGCGACATAGAGCCACACTCACACGAAACTAAGAGAAGTGGCATTGCGAAACGGAGAAGATCAAAGAAGAGCATACCTGAGGGATCCTGAAATCGATTCGGTCTTTGGTTGGTGTTCCTGGCTATGTTATAACTTTCTTTTTCCATTTCTATTGTTCATGATGATGTATTGATGTAACCTGTAACTTCTTCGAATCTAATGAAATTGGGGCTTTAGGGTTTGATTTGGGGTTAGGGTTTATGATTGTGTTGTGTTTGTTTGATTGTTGGTAACCGGAATCGGGAATGGTGAGAAACAGAGAAGAAGAGAGATTAAGTTTTTTTTGTGTTTGTTCTGAGAGTTGAATCGAGGGAAAGAGAGAGGTGAGATTAAGAACTTTGCTGTTGTTGTCATTTGTGTAGCCGTGCGAAAACGAGAGAGGTCACAAGAGGCGCTACTTCTTTCCCTTTTTAGGGTTATTGGCTGAAGCTATTTAGGTGGCTGGATCCGGGTTACACTGACCCGACCCGGTCCAGCCCATTTGTCTTTTTTTTTTTAAATAATTTTCTTCTGATGTTTTTATGTATGTTGTTGGGCCTTGCACCTTATTCCGAGTTTTACACCCCCATGGGCCCATTTGTTCATTCTTTATTTTATTCTATGTATTAATATATCTTATCTCTTTTTTATAATAAAAGATGGTCCTTTCTTTTTTGCTTTAAGTTAAAAGCTAAATTTCTTTTCATATGAAATCACAAAAATATCAATTTATTTATCTTATTTATTAAATTTTATAAAAAGACAAAAAATATATCTTCTTTAGATGTATGTTTAGGATTTGAAAATATTTTAAAATGATACAAAAATATCTTTTTTAATCGAATCGAATTTTGAGATTTAATGGATGAATCAAGGAGGGTTCGTACGTACTTGTACGATTTGTCCTAAAAGTATTTGAATGATGGCCGTTAAGCTTTTATTCGATTACTTTTGATTCCATTAAAGGCTCCATAAAATTCGATGCAATTCACCTTTCTTTTTCACAAAATGCTTTCTTTTAAACAATCAAATTATTTTAGTCTATAATGGAAATAAGAGTTTGTACGTACTTGTACAATTTGTTCTTTAAACATTTAGGCGATGGCCGTTAAGCCTTTGTTTGGATGTTTAAAACTCCATTAAAGACTTCTAAAAAACCGATTTAGCAAATACTCTTTCAAGTATTTTAAGCGATGGCCGTTAAGCTTTTGTTTAAATACTTGAATCCAATTTAAAAATACTTCAAACTCAATCCATTTCTTTTACAAAACAATTTCAAACTCATCAAATCATCTTCATCACCTACGAGGAGGTTGTACGTACTTGTACAATTTTCTCTTTCAAACATTTAGGCGATGGCCGTTAAGCCTTTGTTTAAATGTTTGACTTCTTCTAACAAACAAACTTTCAATTCATTCACACCCTTTTACATACTAAAAACTTTTTTTCATAAAACGAGACACTTATTCAATTTCAATACGAACATACTTCCACATGTGAAGATCTAACATCTTCCACTCGAATGCGATGATGGCCAAAATCATGTCTTATCTTGATTTAGTTATCCATTCTTGTAGTGATATCATATCCATGTGCGCGTAGTATTTCCATTTGAAAGCGATCGAGTACCTCTCGCTAAAATCAATCAACAAAACATTTCGTAGTTAGCCCGAACTACGATTGCTCTGACTTTCCCATTGCACTAGGGAATACGTAGGCACAAGATACAAATGTCTTGGCGAGCACAATAATAAAAAATCTTATTTTGTTTCTTCCTTCCTTCCAACCTAATAAATAATGAAAATAGATATAAGCTAACAATAAATCATAAGAATAACTAAATGGGTCCCATCGAGTACGATGGAGGTGAGGGGTGCTAATACCTTCCCCTTGCTTAACCGACTCCCGAACCTAAATTTGGTTGCGATGACCATCTTATCCATTTCTTTTTTTTATTCGTGGGTTTTATCGATATTTTCCCTTTCCTCTTTGGAATAAATAAAGTTCGGTGGCGACTCTGTTGTACTTCGAACGCGTGTAAACGCGTCGAGTCACATTTTTACCGCTACAGAAAGTGGCGACTCTGCTGGGGAACTAGCTAAGAGAGTCAACCCTAGTTTAGTTTTTTCTTGTATTATTGTTAGCTTTATTTATTTGCTTATTTATTTCTTTATTGTTTGATTTCTCATTGTATGGTTAGAATCTTTTGATTATTGGCACTTTATGGACAAAGCTCTACACCCGAGCTCAAGAAACACATAAGATAAGATGGTGGTTTAGTATTAAACTTGCTTGACGTAGTGTCAAGTGGGAGGTACTAATACCCCGCCTAGAGTAGGTCCTTTGAGAAGATGTCTTTGGTTAAGTAAGTTATTTACTTGAGCGATGATGTTTTCAATTTGGATCGTTAACTCTAGGGACCTTTAGAAAAACCTTAAACCATGACTTTTTAGGAAATGGTGGTTTCGCACCCAACTTGAGTAACGTAACTATTACCGTGGGTAAGTGCGAAAACCACACTCAGAATAGGCTTCATTTGAAAACATGGTTGTGTGGGAAGTTATTTGCTAGATGATCAAGTTTTCAAAAGTAGCTCGTAACTCTGAGAACCGTGTCTAGAACCTTGTTGGAAAGAACCTTAGAACTATCCTATTGTGTGCCACTTTGTGCTAAGAAATCAGAATGTTTCTGTTCCATATGATTTGAAATCCATTACATGTAAACCATACATTGCATAACATGGCATACATCTTTGTACAAAAATAACAAAATTTTTCATGCATCCATATTCATACATTTGAGTTGTCAACTCATGTCGTCTGTATTCATCTTCAACAGTCTTCTGTTCACCGTCAAGCTGGTTCCTCCACACGAGTACGAGACTAGAGCCAACGTTAGAAGAAGAATGGCAGATCAAGAGCAACACAATGCTGAAGTCAGAATGGAGATTGAAGATTTGAAGTCAGGAATGACTAAGCTCACTGAGATGTTGCAAGTTCTGATTGCTAGAGGAGAACCACCTCAAAGGACTGTTATTCAAGAGGTCGCCGATGATGTTGAAGACCCTATTCCTGTTCAGAGGCCCGCCACTACTTGGCCTGAGTTTGGTTTACCTCCAAATTATTCTCCGCCTCACGCTACTGCTGCTATGTTGGGTCAAACTTCACGACCAATGTTCCAAGCTCCGATCATGACTGAGTCTCAGCCAATTGTGCACACTGCTGCCCAGACCGCTTATGGGAATCCTCTCTTTGAATACCAGCCTGGAGACCATCAAAGTGAAAGCCAAAAAGAAGCTGGTGATATTGATGAAGTCAAAGAACAATATCAAATCCTGGAGAAAAGACTAAGAGCTATGGAAGGCGCTGATTACTTTGGGGTTGCTGCTGAGAACATGTGTTTGGTTTCCGACCTGGTCATACCTGCCAAGTTCAAAACTCCTGAGTTTGAAAAGTACAAAGGGTACACTTGTCCAAGAAGTCATTTGACCATGTACTACCGTAAGATGGCTGCTTATACCAAGAACGACAAATTGCTGATTCACTGCTTTCAGGATAGCTTGACTGGTGCTTCCTTGAAATGGTATATGGGACTGGAGAAGAGTCGTATCCATTGCTTTCAAGATCTGACTGATGCTTTCATGAAACAGTACAAGTATAATCTAGACATGGCTCCTGATCGCCGTCAATTGCAACACATGTCTCAAAAAGAAAGAGAGTCCTTCAAGGAGTATGCTCAACGTTGGAGAGAGCTAGCTTCTCAAGTGGAACCTCCTTTGGTTGAAAAGGAATTAACTGGAATGTTCATGGATACTCTTTCACCCTTCTATTGGGATAAGATGATTGGAAGTATGTCCTCAAACTTTACTGACTTGGTGACTATTGGTCAAAGGCTAGAAGAAGGAATTAAGAATGGCAAAATTGCCAATGCTGCTGAATCTTCTAATGGGGCAAGAAAGTCTTTTGGAAGCTTCTACAAGAAAAAGGATGGAGAAACGAATGCTGTGAGTGATGAAGGCAGAAGACCTCGTCAAAGGACTAATAACTATGATCAACCAATTATAGTTACCGTTGCTCCTGTGACTAAGGCTCCGCAAGTTCAAGCTCCTCGACCTCAAGCTGTTAACCCGAATCAGACTCGTACTAGGATTGACTTTGATCCTATTCCAATGACTTATACTGAGTTATATCCAGCTTTGGTCCACAAAGGGTTGATTACAACGAGATCTATGCCTCCGCCTCAAAACCCTCTCCCTGAAGGTTTCAGATCTGATCTTCATTGCGCTTTTCATCAAGGTGCGGCAGGCCATGATCTGGAAAGATGTTTCCCTCTGAAAGAAAGAGTTCAAGAGTTGGTTAGAACGAAGCTGCTCACTTTCAAAGACATCAATCCCAATGTTGTCGACAATCCTTTGCCTGAGCATGACAAAAGTGGCTGAAGAATGAGAATGACAAGACACTCCCCTAAAGCCAAGTGTTTCGTGATAGGATAGCTCCTCCTCGTCACCGATTAGTCACTAGGCCTTGTTTCCCGTTGTTTGTAATTTCCTTATGTTATTTTGTGTACTTGCAATGAACTTTGTTTGTTCCTTATTTTTAAATTTTAATGAAATGAGCACTACATATTTGAGTCAATTCATTTACATCCATTGTGTTTATCTTTATGCTTCATCTTTCAAAAAACAAAAATATATATTTCTTGTTCACTTTCTTTATCAAACTTTTCTTTTATGCAAAGATTGGAGGGAGGATGATGAAAACAAAATACCCAAGTTGTTGAATTGTATGCTTTCAAATAGAACTTTGCTGATGATGTAAAGGCATTGTTTCACTCCCCAAACACTGGAGAAATAAGGAGTTAATCCTAGTCAACCCCCTTTGAGCCTAGAAGTTGGTGTTTCTTTCTGTGTGAAAAACCCGCAATTTTAACCTGGGGCAGGGTAGTTCTCAGTTAATTTGGTTGTGCATTCAATTTCACGAGAATTATTAAGTACACCTTTCAATAAGGGTTTTGATCAAAAGTGACCAAGATGGTTATCATTAATCATTATCAAGACAGTCACTATCTTTCTAGTATAAAAAAAATATTTCAAAAAAAAAAGAGCCCGCTAAGTCAAAACCTACGAAGGAGACTTAGGCAAAAGTGGGGCATCCCGTTGACTGTAATCTCAAAAAGAAACAGTTCAGGCAAAAGTTAGGGATATAAAGCAAAAAAAGAGAAGTCAATAATTTCCTTGAACAACAATAAAGCTTTGTGAATAACAAAAGGAAGAAGTGACTATCATCTCAAAGATTCCTTTGGTCTTTAACCCATCGTCATTATCATAGGTGTAATTCCAAAGCCTCTTGGAACCTGGATGCATAATTTGAGTTAACTGAATGTAGGACTGAAGTTCATCACGAAGAATGGGGTGGGTACAAATTTACTTTGAGCCTATTTCCTTTTGTTTCAGAAACCGTGAACCAAGCCACGTTACAACATTTAAAAGACCTAATTGAAGCAAGGTTATTTTGAAAGCATAATACAACAAGGTTGCGTTAACCTGACTCCTAAAGATTTTTGCAAACTGTTTGTTTTACCATACCTTTGCTTTGTCCATCACTTTAAGTGTCTAACTATGTTTGGATCTTTGATTCATTTGCTATACATCAATAAAACCTTTTAAATAAAATGATTTTGATTTCAAAATATGCTTTGAGCGTTGCATTAAAATTACCATTTTGAATGAACATTTTATTTGCAAGTACTCATCTTTCAAGGAAGTTCAAACGGTCGAGAAGCTTGATCGGTGATCCTATCAGGGGCACGTTACTTCAAGATCCTGTTGTTCAAGACTTATACTGGGGCATGTGTTCCCAACATTCATTTCAAAGAACTGAAGCAACGATCAGATAACAACCAGTCAATCAGGGGCAATCTTCTTCAGCAATCCCCAAACAGTTTATCAGTCCTTCTCAAAAGGATCATCAATGTAACAAAACCATGTTAGCAATGTTCTTGTGTTGAGGAATCAAAATCCCAACCTACCCTCATAAATGAGTCTACCTTAATTGTCATAACCAATTGCATTGCATTGATCATTCATATATCATGCATAGAAAAATTCATATACCATGATCATGCAAAATGTCTCAAGTATTGTTGTTTATAACATATTACCCTATGGTCTAAGTCCAACTTATTTGGCATTTATCAAATTTTCTGTCTCATTCATGTTTTACCTTGAATGTCTTTGATGTTTTCTTCTCGAAGTCCAATCTTGTTTTATCTTGATTGTCTTTGGTGTTGTTTCAATCATGTTTTATCTTGAATGTCTCTGATATTTCCTTTTCAAAGTCCAATCATGTTTTACCTTGATTGTCTTCGTTGCTTCAATCATGTTTTATCTTGATGTTCTTCAGTCATGCTTTATCTTGGTTGTCTTCATTCATGTTTTATCTTGATTCCCATCTAATACTTGAGTCAATCATGTTTTATCTTGATGTTCTCCAGTCATGTTTTATCTTGATGATCTTCAATCATGTTTTATCTTGATCATCCTCAGTCATGTTTTATCTTGGTGTTCTTCAGTCATGTTTTATCTTGGTGATCTTCAGTCATGTTTTATCTTGTTGTTCCTCGATCATGTTTTACCTTGATTGTCCTTCTATGTTGTCTCATCCATGATTTATCTTGAATGTCTCTGGTATTCCCTTTTCAAAACTCAATCATGTTTTACCTTGATTGTCCGTTGATATTCCCCGATCGTGTGTTACCTTGATTGTCATTTAATACAGCCTCGTTCATGTTTTATCTTGGGCATCTCATATATTCTTTTTCCGAAGTTCAATCACGCTTTATCTTGATTACCTTTGTTGATTGTTTGTTTCAAATTTTATTCCCCACAGAATACAGAATGTCTCATATCATATTGCATTCAAAATAACAAAAAGGAGTCCATGCATTGCATTCCATTTGCATATGAAGGACAAAAATTGTGTACTTTGTATTTAAGTCTCTTCACATCTTCGATAGAAGAAACTTAAATAGGGGCATCTGTCGCACCCCAATTTTTGACCTAGTCTTTTTTATAGTCATGTCAAATTCGTATTTCATTCATCGTTCATGCATCGCATCATGGCATATTTTGAAAATTTTGACATTTAATTAAAGTCAATAAAAATAGCCTTCATTTGCATTTTTACATGTTTTGTTTCATTAGTTTTTGATATTTTAATTTAATTTTAGTTCATTGTATTTTTCATTAGAATTAGTATTATATTTTTTTAGTTTAGATTTATCTTAGTTTTATTTATCATTTAGTCAAAAAATGTATAATAAAAAGAGTGAGAATTTGGGTTAGGCCCATTTCACATTAAAAGTCCATTTTACAGTTTTTTTTAGAACAATACAGAAATAAAAAAAAATGGCTCTCTTCATGTGTCCCACGCCATCTCATCTTTGACACTGTCCAAGAATGCTGTCCTCCCACGTCTGCCATCCCATGCTTGCTGCTGCACAACACTACAATCCAAATAGTCCAAAAACTGCAGTTGCTGCTCCACCTCTTCACCACTCTGCTATACCAGCCGCCTGCATAGCCTGCATCTTTGCTGACCCTACACTATAGCTGCTCCAATCTGTCCAAAAATTACACTGAAATGGACACACAAATAACCTGCAATAGAAAAGTAATAATCAGACTACCAAATTTGTTCAAAAGCTCTCCCGGTTTCCCCCCAATTTTCATCTCAAATACTCATCAAAACCCTAATCTCCCATCGATATAAAGGGCCATTCATCATTCAGAGAGGAGAAAAGACCGGAAATAAAAGCCACAAGAAAACCGCTCCTCACAAAACATCCTCATAAACCTCACTCATACACTTCACTCTGCTCATAAACACAAACCGCTCACACACGGCTTAACTCTCAACTCACCTTCAAAACTGTGACACTCATATCCTCACAAACCTAACCTCCACTCAACAACAAGCGACATAGAGCCACACTCACACGAAACTAAGAGAAGTGGCATTGCGAAACGGAGAAGATCAAAGAAGAGCATACCTGAGGGATCCTGAAATCGATTCGGTCTTTGGTTGGTGTTCCTGGCTATGTTATAACTTTCTTTTTCCATTTCTATTGTTCATGATGATGTATTGATGTAACCTGTAACTTCTTCGAATCTAATGAAATTGGGGCTTTAGGGTTTGATTTGGGGTTAGGGTTTATGATTGTGTTGTGTTTGTTTGATTGTTGGTAACCGGAATCGGGAATGGTGAGAAACAGAGAAGAAGAGAGATTAAGTTTTTTTTGTGTTTGTTCTGAGAGTTGAATCGAGGGAAAGAGAGAGGTGAGATTAAGAACTTTGCTGTTGTTGTCATTTGTGTAGCCGTGCGAAAACGAGAGAGGTCACAAGAGGCGCTACTTCTTTCCCTTTTTAGGGTTATTGGCTGAAGCTATTTAGGTGGCTGGATCCGGGTTACACTGACCCGACCCGGTCCAGCCCATTTGTCTTTTTTTTTTAAATAATTTTCTTCTGATGTTTTTATGTATGTTGTTGGGCCTTGCACCTTATTCCGAGTTTTACACCCCCATGGGCCCATTTGTTCATTCTTTATTTTATTCTATGTATTAATATATCTTATCTCTTTTTTATAATAAAAGATGGTCCTTTCTTTTTTGCTTTAAGTTAAAAGCTAAATTTCTTTTCATATGAAATCACAAAAATATCAATTTATTTATCTTATTTATTAAATTTTATAAAAAGACAAAAAATATATCTTCTTTAGATGTATGTTTAGGATTTGAAAATATTTTAAAATGATACAAAAATATCTTTTTTAATCGAATCGAATTTTGAGATTTAATGGATGAATCAAGGAGGGTTCGTACGTACTTGTACGATTTGTCCTAAAAGTATTTGAATGATGGCCGTTAAGCTTTTATTCGATTACTTTTGATTCCATTAAAGGCTCCATAAAATTCGATGCAATTCACCTTTCTTTTTCACAAAATGCTTTCTTTTAAACAATCAAATTATTTTAGTCTATAATGGAAAGAAGAGTTTGTACGTACTTGTACAATTTGTTCTTTAAACATTTAGGCGATGGCCGTTAAGCCTTTGTTTGGATGTTTAAAACTCCATTAAAGACTTCTAAAAAACCGATTTAGCAAATACTCTTTCAAGTATTTTAAGCGATGGCCGTTAAGCTTTTGTTTAAATACTTGAATCCAATTTAAAAATACTTCAAACTCAATCCATTTCTTTTACAAAACAATTTCAAACTCATCAAATCATCTTCATCACCTACGAGGAGGTTGTACGTACTTGTACAATTTTCTCTTTCAAACATTTAGGCGATGGCCGTTAAGCCTTTGTTTAAATGTTTGACTTCTTCTAACAAACAAACTTTCAATTCATTCACACCCTTTTACATACTAAAAACTTTTTTTCATAAAACGAGACACTTATTCAATTTCAATACGAACATACTTCCACATGTGAAGATCTAACATCTTCCACTCGAATGCGATGATGGCCAAAATCATGTCTTATCTTGATTTAGTTATCCATTCTTGTAGTGATATCATATCCATGTGCGCGTAGTATTTCCATTTGAAAGCGATCGAGTACCTCTCGCTAAAATCAATCAACAAAACATTTCGTAGTTAGCCCGAACTACGATTGCTCTGACTTTCCCATTGCACTAGGGAATACGTAGGCACAAGATACAAATGTCTTGGCGAGCACAATAATAAAAAATCTTATTTTGTTTCTTCCTTCCTTCCAACCTAATAAATAATGAAAATAGATATAAGCTAACAATAAATCATAAGAATAACTAAATGGGTCCCATCGAGTACGATGGAGGTGAGGGGTGCTAATACCTTCCCCTTGCTTAACCGACTCCCGAACCTAAATTTGGTTGCGATGACCATCTTATCCATTTCTTTTTTTTATTCGTGGGTTTTATCGATATTTTCGCTTTCCTCTTTGGAATAAATAAAGTTCGGTGGCGACTCTGTTGTACTTCGAACGCGTGTAAACGCGTCGAGTCACATTTTTACCGCTACAGGTTCAACATATACTGTCTCAGTCGGCGAGCAGCCCACACCAAAGCACAACAAGTTTTCTCAAGCAGCGAGTATCTTGTTTCGCACTCGGTAAACTTTTTGCTAAGGTAGTATATTGCATACTCTTTTCGACCAGACTCGTCATGCTGACCCAACACACATCCCATTGAGTTTTCAAGCACTGTGAGGTACATAATCAGAGGTCTTCCCTCAACTGGAGGGAGCAAAATGGGAGGTTCAAGCAGATATTCTTTGATGTTGTCAAAAGCTTTCTGACAATCCTCATTCCACACACATCCCTGATTTCTTTAACAACTTGAAGATTGGCTCACAGGTAGCAGTCATATTTGAAATGAACCTGGAGATATAATTCAGACGTCCGAGGAAACCTCTCACTTGTTTTTCAGTCTTTGGTGCTGGCATTTCCTGAATTGCTTTGACTTTATCAGGATCTACTTCAATTCCTCTCTGACTGACAACAAAACCCAATAACTTTCCAGAACGGACACCAAAAGTGCATTTGTTTGGGTTTAAGCGGAGACGATACTTTCTCAAACGCTGAGACAACTTTAACAGATCTTCCATGTGCCCCTCTTCTGATTGGGACTTGGCAATCATATCATCCACATAAACCTCAATTTCTTTGTGCATCATATCATGGAAAAGAGTAGTCATGGCTCTCTGATATGTCGCACCAGCATTCTTCAACCCAAAAGGCATCACTTTGTAACAGAATGTCCCCCATGGTGTGATAAAGGTTGTCTTTTCCATGTCTTCAGGTGCCATCTTAATCTGGTTATATCCTGAAAAACCATCCATAAAGGAGAAAACTTCAAATTTTGCAGTGCTGTCTACCAACATATCAATGTGAGGTAGAGGAAAATCATCTTTCGGACTGGCTTTGTTCAAATCTCTATAATCCACACACATGCGAACTTTTCCGTCTTTCTTTGGAACAGGCACAATATTGGCAATCCATTGAGGATATACAGAAGTGACAAGGAAACCTGCATCTATCTGCTTCAAGACCTCATTCTTAATCTTTTCTGCCATATCAGGATGACTCCTTCTTAACTTTTGCTTGACAGGAGGACATTCTGGTTTCAACGGCAAGCGATGCTCCACAATATCTGTGTCCAGTCCAGGCATATCTTGGAAGGACCACGCAAAAATGTCAACATACTCTTTAAGAAGCTCTACCATCCTCTTCTTAACATCTTGACCAAGCAGTGCCCCAATCTTGACTTCCTTTTTATCCTCTTCAGAACCCAAGTTGATGACTTCCAATGGCTCTTTATATGGCTGAATAGTGTCTTCCTCGTGCTCAAGCAGTCGGGAAATCTCATCAGGAATACATTCATCACTCTCTTCTTCCGCCTTATACACAGGACACTCGAAGTTAGGAGAGGGCGCAGGGTCATTACTTTCAACGGTTTTATTGATTAATCTGCACAAATGATTATTATTTCAGGAAAAGGAAAGATATATGCAAACATGTAATCGTGCAGATTATGGAAAGGAATGAAAACATTTTTTTAAGGTTTTTTGTGTTACCACTTTCCAGAAAAAGCAAAAAGATAAAAAGCATTTATATGCAGAAACAAAATGACTTTTATTGATGATTTTAATGTTTAAAACAAACAGAAAACAGCCCCAACAACTTCACTTTCATCTTGGGCAGAATGAAAGGATTTTGAAAAACATAAAAGCAAATTACTTTGAGACATGAGTACACTCAGGAATGTCAATGGTGATCCAGTTCTTAATCATCTTTCCATGGGTCACAAAGTTTGGCACTTCTGGCTCTGGTTCATCTTCAACAATAGCGTTCACCTCTGGAAGAGTCGGGTGTAGAAACCCAGCACTATGAAACATCTCTTGATAAGGACGAAAAGCAGATTCAGACTTCATCACAGACTTGTCTGAGGCAGAAAATCCCAGACCAGCTCTATTCCTGTTCTCTTGTAGACTCACCACTTGTCCCCAGACTCCTGAATGTCCATTCTGAACCACCAGCTGAGCATCTTTGAAGGAGGCAATGGAAGCTTCATCCTTTTTGAATTCATCATTAACAGACAGGGCTTGGAATGCAGTTCCAATGACCACTTCATCAGCTTCTATGGTACGGAATGAAGAGAGATGACTAATCAGCAAAGCTTGTTCTCCATTCACAACGACCATCTTTCCATCTTTCACAAACTTCAACTTTTGGTGAAGAGTTGAAGTAACTGCCCCAGCCTCGTGGATCCACGGGCGTCCTAATAAGCAACTGTACGCAGGGAAAATATCCATCACTTGAAAAGTAATCTTGAAGACAAATGGCCCAATACCAATAGGCAAATCAACCTCTCCAACCACTGATTTCTTCGATCCATCAAAAGCCTTGACGATCACATTGCTAAATCTCATTGGTGTGCCACCATAAGACAGCTTGGCAAGAGTGGATTTTGGCATGACATTCAGAGATGATCCAGTATCAATCAACACATTAGAAATTGAGTCCTCTTTGCAACTGACAGAGATATGCAAAGCCAAATTATGATTTCTTCCTTCCTCAGGCAAATCTTCATCACTGAAGCTCAAATTATTACACGCAGTGATATTACTCACAACCCCATTAAACTGCTTCAAATGCAACTTGTGATCTACATAAGTGTTGTATATCTCATCATCCAATAACTCCAAACCTATCAGTGTTTGAACATCATCTTGGAGGGCAGCACATCCCATAGGATCTTCACCACACAAAGGACAGCCATCATGACTAAACTCGATCACTCCTTTTCTAACAAACCTCGCATGTATCTCCTTCAAAGATCCACGTAGAGCACAAATATTAGGCACACGACAGCGTCTCAAACTATGTTCAACCATATTGACAGCAGACGCTTCATGAGTCAGCAATGGATTGCTTTGCATATTGGGAACAAGGCAGAGATCATGCACATTCTTTCCAAACAATTCTTTCCCACGCAAGGCTTTCATCTCTTTTTGCAGTTCTTCAAACTGATCTTGGAAACCATCCATTCTGTCATGAATTTCACTTGGAGCAGCATCATAAATGGGTTCTGGGACAAAAGGACCAGTATGAACAATAAGAGAGGTGTTGACCATAACAGGAGTCAACGGACGAGTCATCTCAAGAACAGACAAATAACCTTCAGGCATGCCCCAGGGATATCCATTAGGCATACGTTTGCTGAGTAGCACCAACAGGAATAGCAGGAATGGTTGTAGCAGCAATTTCAGAAATCACAGTGGTCTGACCCTGAGCTTGGGCATTGGGAGGAGGAACTTGATTATGATTCTGATTCTGAGCAGCCATCAATGTCTCAACTAGAGCAGTGAGACGATCCACACCAGATCTCAAAGTAACAACCTCTTCACGTAGCTCGCGATTCTCTTGTTCAAGACCTTCCATCTTCTTCTTGCAGTTAGCTCGAGTATTATACCGGTGAGACAGCTTGATTCTGTATGAAGAACACTGAATAAGACCTCGGGAATACTTTCGGAAGCAGGACCAAAATGCAGAATGATGCATGAAATGCAATGCAAATGATTTTATTTTGGTTTTCAAGGAACTTTTAAGACATTAATTGCAAACATTAGCAAAAACATCATAAAACATAACAATATTCTTTCATTAATCATGGGAAAAGCATACAAAAGGATTCAAAGATCCAGCATTACAAAACAAAGGAAAAAGCTAAAAACTAGAAGGGAACACTTCTGATGAAGATCCAACTCCTCTCTGCAGCTTCCTACGGAGCTTCTCCAATTCATCTTCATAAAAGGCCTTCAAATGAGCATTCTCGACCATCAGCTTATCAGCAACTTCCTTCCATGCAACTGAATCTTCTTGTGGTCTCTTTCGCTTTTCACCATGTTGTTGAAGCAACTCTTCTTGATGACGAATCTGATCTTCCTTTTCCATCAACCAACCATCTTGGATATCAAGCATTTCATCCTTTTCTTTCAAGTGTATCTTCAACTCTTTGTTCTCAAACTCCAAAGCATCTCTTTCCGCTCTCAACTTAGCCACGAGCTCTAGATGTTCTTCACTACTTTCAACAGGAGTAGTGGAAGACAATGGCGGAGTAACGAGTAGAGAAGGCTCCTCGAGTAAATAAGGCATCTGAAAAGTGTGAGCTCTAGCTCGAACCCAATCAGTATAGTCTTTGAGAGCAACACATTGTTTTGTTCCCAAATGTCTCTTCCTATCAACATGGTGCCAAGCACGCACAAACCGATTTCTCATATCCGAATTTCCATCTTGATTAAGATAAAAGATTCCTGACACAAGAATACTAGCGGGTCGTTCCTTCATAGGATAGCAAAATTGACGCCTTGCAAGAATGGGGTTGTAGGTAATCCCTCCTTGTATACCAAGAAGAGGTACATTAGGGAATTCTCCACAACTATCAATAATCTCACCAATGTCATAAGCAGGATTGTACCAATGGATATTCCCATTAGTAAGAGGCATGATCTTCTGAGACCATGAGAGACCATCAGGATTGTTCAAGAAACTCTTAGCTTGAGGTAAGTGCGAAATAAACCACTTATAGAGTGACGGAGCGCAACAGTTGATAAGTCCACCTTTCTTATCATTCCTATGGTGAATGGAATGATAAGTATCCCCAAGCAAAGTAGGCACGGGATTCCCAATCATGAAAATCCGAATAGCATTAACATCGACAAAGTTGTCAATGTTGGGAAAGAGTATCAAACCATAGATGAGCAGGGCCAAAAATGTCTCAAAAGCAATCATACTCCCTTTACTAGCCAACATAGAAGCCTTTCCAATCAAGAACTTAGAAGTCAACCCCCAAATTCCTCCTTTTTTGGTCATGTTTGCTTTTACATCTGATATTTTTAAATGAAGAAGTTCTGTTATCTCATCAACCTGAGGCTCTTTCTCCAAACCACTAAACGGTATGTCATCCGTAACGGGCAAACCAATCCAATAAGAATACTCCTCCAAAGTAGGCGTAAGCTGATAATCAGGAAAGGTGAAACAATGATAAACCGGGTCATAAAACTGCACAAGAGTCTCAAGAATTCCTTTCTCCACTTTAGTCTTCAAGATAGAGATCAATTTCCCATGACGGCTCTTGAAGTTGTCAAGATTAGGAACCAAAGTTGCTAGCTCTTTCAATTCTTTTGCACTTGAATTTCTGAAAGTGTACTTCTTAATGCTTCTCTTTTGATCCATGGTACCTGTTATGTTTACAAAAATGTCTCTAAGTTCCTTGAAAACCATTTGTGAATGTCATTTTTATGAATGCATGAATGCATGGTTTATGCATCAATCACAATCAAGAGCACACAAGATCACATCAAATCACACAAATATCAAACAGTCCAGGTTCAAAGGTTCGACGTCACGAGCATGGAGCCATGGGTCTACCCATCCCACAAGGTGTGTTCTAAGGAATTTTGTACCTGCCAGTCGGGTTCTACAAAGGTTCCCAGAGTTTTCAATCTTCTATCGGATATTACCGGCACGCACAATTGCTCATGGGCGCCAATAATATGCCTAAAAAGACCTCGTCTGAGCGTAGTATCGCATGACAACAAGCTCAAATTGGTACTTGATCTTGTTTCTGCACTACATCCTAAAAAGGCTTAGATTGGTTAAAAGGGTTCTAGGTCATTCAGCTTCTACGGACACTCACTATTGAAAGTAATAGCGTTATCACGATGGTTCGTAACAACCTCTACTACCTTCCATGAGGCCTCCACTGATTGGGGTTCCACCATATGATGCTCATGGTAAGGATTGCTTCTGACATGCGACTATTGGTCTTACCACCTCCTATCTCAAGTTACTCACCAAAGCTCGGGTTAGAACTTTATCTCATCACAGAGGAACCATCGAGCACCAAAAAGAGAAAAAAAAATAAAATAACAAACAAAGCACACAGCAATATATACAAATAAAAACACACAGATAAACAAAAATAGGCTTAACACACTTAAAACTGGGTCCCCAGTGAAGTCGCCATTTTTCTGTAGCGGGGAAAATCTGACATCGAAGCCATGGGATTGACTCGAATCAATATTCCGTTTTGAAATCGCCACCGCGCTTTATTTTTTCAAAGGAAAAGGGAAAAGAACGTAAAACCCAAAGTTTTGTTTTTTTAAAAAAAACAAGAAAGAGAACTCAGGTTCGGGTGTTGATTATATGAGGGGAAGGTTTAAAGCACCCCTCATATCCGTGGTACTCCACGGGAACCTTTTTGAAAATCTGTGTTGTGTGTGTGCTAAAAAAAACGGTTTGTTTTATTTTTTAAAATAAGCTCGGCAAAGCGTTAAGCTTTGGGCCTACATACCTCCTCGGTGCAATGGAGAAGTCAGAGCTAATGTAGTTCCGCTTTTGGGAAAAACGTTTTTAAAACGAATAAACACTTTGTTGTCGTTAGAGAGAAATACTCAGCCATTGATCTTGAGCATGAGAACAAACAAGTTCTTTGCATCGCAAATGAAAGAAGGGCGCCAACTCGGATAAAATCAACGAGTATGCCACTAGCTCTCTCACGCGGAAAAGATCTCGTTATTATCAATCAATTTCAAAATCGTGGGGTATAACCACTCGTTTCGACAATTAACGGTGTCTAAACTTTTGAAGAAAAGCCACTAAGGGCGAAAGATATTTTAAAGAAAAAGTTTTGAAAAGATTGCAAACATAAGAATGTTTTGGAAAAAGGGAGAAGATTTTGAAAATCTAAGAAGTGGGAGGAGATGAAGAGGCTATCCTATTGCGTAAAATAAAAGCTAAGGAAAAGAACGGTCTAACCGAAAAAAGAAGCCAACACTTGACATTAAGAGCCAAGGTAATTTTCCCATCCTTTGGATTTATCAATACCAACACATTAACACTTCGGGATCCAGATGAACTTATTGTCTTAGCACCATTTTTCATTAAGCACATTCAGATTCTGACGAAAATTGGGCAGAGTAACGGCTATTTTCGGGTAAAATCCTTATATCAATGCCTTGGAATTAACCATCAAGGGCTTTCAAGGAAATACCTGCACACATAAACATACAACAGAAGAATGCCAGACAGACAGAACAATCACAGGATAGTAATAGAACAAGTCCAGAGGTACTAGGTCCATAAGTCTGAATCTCCAAAGCGCTAGGGATAGTAACTGATAGTCCAAAGAGAACCTTATGTATTTTTTAGATTTTGGTTATTTATTAGTGTTTTAGCGAAAAAAATAAAGTATGGTCCAAGTGGACAAAAGAAAAATAACAGAAGCATAAACATATGTCCAAGTGGACAAAGAAAAAATGGCGGAAAGTAAATATGATGAAATGATAAAGTAAAGCGATAAAGCGAGAAATATAAAGAGCGGTAATATAAAGAGCGGTATAGTAAAGGTGCGGAAATTAAAGTTAGTTGTTAAGTGTTAAAGATAACCATCTTGAAACTTGTCAAGTATGTTATCAAAGTTAGTAGGAAGATCTATGGTGAGTGAATGATGTACTCGGACTTAAATTCAATGGGGTTTATCAGAAGCTTGATAGAATCATAGCGACTACACGATAAGAACCTCCACAAGTCTTAAATCAACCGCATACAATTCTCTTCCATGTTTGATCTTTTTTTATTCGGGACACGAAATATTGCGCTATGTTAAGCAGATCGCCAAGTGATTTATGTAAAAATCACCCTACAACGAGGCCGGTCAAAACTTTATGTGCTAATGCATGCGAGAAGAACGATATGTAGATCGCCTTCCGAAAGTAATACCGCACGAAAAGAAAATAGGTAACGATCTAGTCTTTACTAAGAATCCATAAGAATTCTCAAAGTATTAAGACTTTCATCGATCAAAAGAAAAAAAGGAGAAGGAGAAGATAAAATGCATAAAGATAATCAACTCACACTATCATTAATATCATTCATCTAATATTATGGATTTGGTTCTTTCAAACCTATCAACATCCTAGATCCAATGATATTAATGAAATGGAGGAAGAAGAATAAAATTCACAAAAGATAATCAACTCACACTATCATTAATATCATTCATCTAATATTATGGATTAGGTCATTTCAAACCTATCAACATCCTAGATCCAATGATATTAATGAAGTGGAGGAAGTAGGAAACCAAAACAAGCATAAAAAAGGCAAAAAACCACATTCTGCCAGCAGGAAATCGATTTCATGCAGAGGGAAATCGATTTCCATAGTGCAGTTTTCAAAAAAACAAGTCACGCTCAGCAGGAAATCGATTTCAGCCTTAAGGAAATCGATTTCCTCAGTGTAAAATCCAGCAAAAACAGCATTTAGAGGCATAAAACTTGACTTGAACAAATATACAAACACCTTATGATCAAACATCAATTGGAGCACGAATTTTCCATCAAATCATCATCAAATAGCACCAATATAGCATCAAAGATGCATCACACACAAGCAACAAGGATCTACATCATGATATACAAAAAGGATGAAGAAAATTTACCAAATCTTGAACAAAACTTGGATCTACTTCAAGAATCACCAACACAAATCTTGATCTCTCAACAATTGAAGAAAAAAGAGTGAAATGGATGGTGGTTTAGCTCAAAGTTTGTGAGGTTCAAGATGTAACTCACAAACTTTATGAAAGAATAAAGAGCTTTGGTGAATTTGGTAGGAATGAGGAGAGAAATTGCAAGAGGTTCTTTGGCTCTCAAAGCTTGAGAAATGAGAGAGTAGAGGGCTCTATTTATAGAGTTGGAGCAAGAGTAGTGGCAAATTGGTCTTTTTGTGTTTGGTGATTAACTTGTGTTTAATTGGTGATTAAAGTGGTAATTAAATGGTAAAAAGTGATAAAATGGGGTTAAAGAGGGTTTAAGGAATGAGTTAATTTTGATGAGGTGGAAAATTGATAAATGATCAAATAAAAAAGGTGCCAAAATGATGTCAAGCTTCCCTCTTATATTTTTTTGAATTTTGCGCATAGGAAATCGATTTCCCACAGGGGTAAATCAATTTCCACCTCCAAATTTTCAAAAATTGTTTTCTTGCACTGTTTTGATTTTTGCCCGATCTTTCACCTGTAAAATATAAACAAAAGAGACAAAACATATATTTTTGATTTTTTGTTAGTATAAACAAAATAAAAAAGCTATAAATGCTCGATAATTCCCCTCAGAGATAATCACAGTATCAAGGATCAAGCTTCACAATGGTGCTCTTGATTGATGATTGAATGTAATTGATGTATGATCTTAGGGTCAAAAATTGGGGTATGACACGTGGAGAATCCTAAAATCTATTTCCAAATAAAAGAGCATAATGTATATACCTTTTTGCAAAAAAAAAAAAAAGAAGAAAAGAATAGAAGAAAAGAAAAGAAATAATGAAAAGGCTTTAGGATTCTCCCAATGAAATGCATTCCGCCATATCATTTAACATGCATGTTCATTTATTTTCAGGAACTTTTGGCTTTGTCTCCGACCAACACATGGCTCCACCATTGAAGACTGGTAGTCGCAACATCTCCTATACATTCCCGAATTCGAATCTGGATTCTCTTGGGTGTTTAGCGAAGAAGATCACGCCAGATGAGTCGACCAAGTTCCGAGAGAAATATGGATATATTCTGAGCCTTCTCAAAATGCCATTCACCAAGTATGAGCAATAGGGAGTTCATACCCTGCTTCAGTTCTACAATCCTTCTCTGCGCTGTTTCACGTTCCCCGACTATCTCTTGGTTCCCACATTGGAGGAGTATTCTCTTTTCCTCGGTGTTCCCGTCAAAAAGGAAGAAGTCCCGTACTATGGCACCATGGAGGCCCCTACGTCCATTGAAATTTCTAAGGCTCTTTATTTGAGCAAGTCGGTCGTGGAAGCAAATCTCACCAAGAAAGGAGGATGCTTTGGTTTTCGTATGGAGTTTCTGGTTAAAAGGGGTTGCGATGCTGCTGAAGCAAAAGAATGGGACACATTTAGGGCTATCCTGGCTTTAAGTATCTATGGTATCATGATGTTCTCAAACATGCCCGACTTTGTTGATATGAATGCCATTCACGTATTCATTCTGCAGAATCCGGTTCCTACACTTTTGGGGGACGTTTATCACTCCATCCATCACAAGAATAGTCAAAAGGGAGGTTTGGTTAGATTCTGTGCCCCGTTGTTATATCGTTGGTTCAAGTCGCATTTGCCTGAGCGTGGTGCTTTCATTGATAATAGACACACATCTAAGTGGGCTGAGAGGATTATGGGGCTGAGGGCTAAAGATATTGTCTGGTACAATAGAGCTTTAGATGACATGGAAGTTATTATGAGTTGTGGAAAGTTCAAAAACGTACCTCTCATGGGTCTTAGGGGCGGAATCAACTATAACCCCGTCCTAGCTAGAAGAACATTTGGGTATGCTTTTATCAGTCCACCTGAGCAAACAGAGATAGCTGAGAACATTTTCTATCATGTAGCCACCAACATTGGACAGATGGCAGAAGCTGTGCAAGCCTGGAAAAGTATTTGCTGGAGAGATAAGAAGCATTTTGGTCAGAGAGACTGTGCAACTTATGAAGACTATACTGAGTGGGTCTAGACTGTGGCTAACACCCAAGGGATGCCTTTCCCTCCTAAGGATCCCATTATATCTCCCTGCTGGTGAACAACCCAAAATTGTCTCCATGCCTCGTTATAATCGAACTGTTGAGCAGAATCGGAAATTGACTGAACAAATGGAAACAATGCAAGTTAAGATGAATACTGCTAGGCAAGAGAAGCTTTCTGCTCTTCATAAGTTGAAAATGAGAGAAATAGAGCTTGAAGAATTGTATGCTAGAGGAAGTACTTCTCAGAAAAGGCCAAGAGTGACTATAGACCCTAAATCTACTGAATCTCAAGAGAAGAAGCTGAAAGAACATTACGAGGCTCAGTTGGCAGATTTGACTAAAAGACTCCAGATTCAGACTAAAGAAGCCAATTCAGAAAGGGCTCGTCGAAAGAAAGTAGACAAACTCTTGTTGGAACGCCAAGGAACCTTAGAAAAGTGCTATGAAGAAATCCGAAAGCTGAAGGGTCAAGTAGAAGAAAAAGGCCAAGGTAACACCTGTCATACCCCAATTTTTGACCCTAAGATCATACATCATTTGCATTTCAATCATCAATCAAGATCACAACCTTGAGGTATCATTTTTCCTTTGAGGGGAACCATCGAGCATTTCTAGCTTTTTATTTGTTTTATACTAACCCAAATACCAAAAACATTGCTTTATTTCTTTGTAGGCTCTTGTTTTGTAGGTACCAAGCCAAGACATGCAATAAACAAGGCATTTTTCATGTTTTGGACTGATGAAATCGATTTCCCTACTGGGTAAATCGATTTCCCTGCAGCAATCTTCAACAAAATCACATTCTGGACAGCATGAAATCGATTTCCCTCCTGGGTAAATCGATTTCCCTAGTGTATTTTGCGCCAAATTCTCTTCTGGAACAGAGTGAAATCGATTTCACTCCTGGGGAAATCGATTTCCTTAAGGCAAAATTCAAAAATATAAGGAGGGAAGCTTGACATCATTTTGGCACCTTTTTTCTTTGATTATTTTTGATCATTTTACCAATTTTCCACCTCATCAAAATTAATCCCTTCATTAAACCCACTTAAACCCCATTTTACCACTTTTTACCATTTTAATTGCCACTTTAATCACCAATTAAACACAAGCTAATTTCCAAATGCAAAAAGACCAAACTACCACTACTCTTGCTCTCATCCTATAAATAGAGCCCACTACTCTCTCATTTCTCAAGCTTTTGAGAGCCAAAAAACCTCTTGCAATTTCTCTCCTCATTCCTACCAAATTCACCAAAGCTCTTCATTCTTTCATAAAGTTTGTGAGTTACATCTTGAACCTCACAAACTTTGAGCTAAACCACCATCCATTTCACTTTTTTTTCTTCAATTGTTTAGAGATCAAGATTTGTGTTGGTGATTCTTGAAGTAGATCCAAGTTTTGTTCAAGATTTGGTAAATTTTCTTCATCCTTTTTGTATGTCATGATGTAGATCTTTGTTGCTTGTGTGTGATGCATCTTTGATGCTATATTGGTGCTATTTGATGGTGATTTGATGGAAAATTCGTGCTCCAATTGATGTTTGATCATAAGGTGTTTGTACATTTGTTCAAGTCAAGTTTTATGCCTCTAAATGTTGTTTTTGCTGAAATTTGCACTGGTCAAATCGATTTCCTTAAGGCTCAAATCGATTTCATGCTGTACGTAACTTGTTTTTTTTTTGAAAACTGCCTTATGGAAATCGATTTCCCTCTGCATGAAATCGATTTCCTGCTGGCAGAATGTGTTTTTTTGCCTTTTTTATGCTTGTTTTGGTTTCCTACTTCCTCCACTTCATTAATATCATTGGATCTAGGATGTTGATAGGTTTGAAATGACCTAATCCATAATATTAGATGAATGATATTAATGATAGTGTGAGTTGATTATCTTTTGTGTTTTCATTCTTATTTTCATCTTATCTTTCTTTTGATCGATGAAAGTCTTAACATCTTGAGAATTCTATGGATTCTTGATAAAGACTAGATCAATTTGTTTTCCTTATTATCTTTTCATCTTATTTGCTTTTGATCGATGAAAGTCTTAATATCTTGAGAATTCTATGGATTCTTGATAAAGACTAGATCAATTTGTTTCTATTCTTATATTTTTCATCTTATTTTCTCTTGATCGATGAAAGCCTTAATATCTAGAGAATTCTATGGATTCTTGATAAAGGCTAGATCATTTCTTCTTCTCCTTCTTATTTCTTTTGATTAATAATCTTGATACATGGAGAGTTCTCCTACATTTGTCCCGACTCGATAAAAGATCAAACATGGAAGAGAATTGTATGCGGTTGATTTAAGACTTGTGGAGGTTTTTATCGTGTAGTCGCTATGATTTTATCAAGCTTCTGATAAGCCCCATTGACTTTAAATCCGAGTACATCATTCACTCACCATCGATCTCCTACTAACTTTGATAACATACTTGACAAGTTTCAAGATGGTTATCTTTAACATTTAACAACTAACTTTAATTTCCGCACCTTTACTATACCGCTCTTTATATTACCGCTCTTTATATTTCTCGCTTTATCGCTTTATTTTATCATTTCATCATATTTACTTTCCGCCATTTTCTCTTTGTCCACTTGGACATATGTTTATGCTTCCGTCATTTTTCTTTGTCCACTTGGACCATACTTTATCTTTTCTTGCTAAAACACTAATAAATAACAAAAATCTAAAAAATACATAAGGCTCTCTTTGGACTATCAGTTACTATCCCTAGCGCTTTGGAGATTCGGACTTATGGACCTAGTACCTCTGGACTCATTCTATTGCTATCCTGTGATTGTTCTGTCTGTCTGGCATTGTTCTGTTGTATGTTTATGTGTGCAGGTATTTCCTTGAAAGCCCTTGATGGTTAATTCCAAGGCACTGATATAAGGATTTTACCCGAAAATAGCCGTTACTCTGCCCGATTTTCATCAGAATATTAATGTGCTTAATGAAAAAGTGGTGCTAAGACAATAAGTTCATCTGGATCCCCAAGTGTTAATGTGTTGGTATTGATAAATCCAAAGGATGGGAAAACTACCTTGGCTCTTAATGTCAAGTGTTGGCTTCTTATTTCGGTTAGACCGTTTCTTTCCTTAGCTTTTATTTTACGCAATAGGATAGCCTCTTCATCTCCTTCCCATTCTTAAATTTTCAAAATCTTCTCCCTTTTTCCAAAATATTCTTATGTTTGCAAATCTTTTCAAAACCTTTTTCTTAAAAATACCTTTCGCCCCCTAGTGGCTTTTCTTCAAAAGTTTAGACACCGTTAATTGTCGAAACGAGTGGTTATACCCCACGATTTTGAAATTGATTGATAATAACGAGATCTTTTCCGCGTGAGAGAGCTAGTGGCATACTCGTTGATTTTTATCCGAGTTGGAGCCCTTCTTTCATTTGCAATGCAAAGAACTTGTTTGTTCTCATGCTCAAGATCAATGGCTGAGTATTTCTCTCTAACGACAACAAAGTGTTTATTCGTTTTTTTAAAAAACGTTTTTCCCAAAAGCGGAACTACATTAGCTCTGACTTCTCCATTGCACCGAGGAGGTATGTAGGCCCAAAGCTTAACGCTTTGCCGAGCTTATTTTAAAAATAAAACAAACCCTTTTTTAGCACACACACACAGATTTTCAAAAAGGTTCCTGTGGAGTACCACAGATATGAGGGGTGCTTAAAACCTTCCCCTTGTATAAACAACACCCGTACCTAAGATCTCTTCTTTTTGTTTTAAAAACAAACTTTGGTTTTTTTCGTTCTTTTCCCTTTTCCTTTGGAAATAATAAAAGCGCGGTGGCGACTTTCACTGAAATATTGATTCGAGTCAATCCCATGGCTTCGATATCAGATTTTCCCCGCTACAGAAAAAATGGCGACTTCACTGGGGATCCAGTTTTAAGTGTGTTAAGCCTATTTTTGTTTATTTGTGTGTTTGTATATATTATTGTGTGCTTTGTTTGTTTATCTTCTTTTTTCTTTTTGGTGCTCGATGGTTCCTCTGTGATGAGATAAAGTTCTAACCCGAACTTTGGTGAGTAACTTGAGATAGGAGGTGGTAAGACCAATAGTCGCATGTCAGGAGCAATCCTTAGCATGAGCGTCATATGGTGGAACCCCAATCAGTGGAGGCCTCATGGAAGGTAGTAGATGTTGTTACGATTCATCGTGATAACGCTATTACTTTCAATAGTGAGTGTCCGTAGAAGCTGAATGACCTAGAACCCCTTTTAACCAATCTAAGCCTTTTTAGGATGTAGTGCAGAAACAAGATCAAGTACCAATTTGAGCTTGTTGTCATGCGATACTACGCTCAGACGAGGTCTTTTTAGGCATATTATTGGCGCCTATGAGCAATTGTGCGTGCCGGTAGTATCCGATAGAAGATTGAAAACTCTGGGAACCTTTGTAGAACCCGTTTGGCAGGTACAAAATTCCCTAGTTCATACCTTTGTGGGTGGTTCTTAACCTTGACTCCATGCTCGTGACGTCGAACCTTTGAACCCTGTTTGTGCGACCATGTGTGATCTTGATTGTGATTGATGCATAAACCATACATCCATGCATTCATTTGATTTCCAAGGAACTCATAGGTCTTTCTTTGTAAACATCATAAGTTTCATCAAACTCAATGGATCTTGGGTGTCGATGAGGTGAAAACCTTAATCCACCAAAATGGATGATTGATCTTGATGATAACTTGATCAAAGTTTTGATCCAATATAGGATTTACCTCCTTCATGTTTTGATGTTTACAAAGTAATAACTTGAATTCCTTGAGAATCAAATAAATTAAAAAAAAAAAAAACAACAAAAAAACAACAATTGCATCATTTGCATACATACATCCAGATTGTCCAAAAAAACTTATCCTTGTCTATCTCCATCTTCAGAGTTTGTCTGTCTACTGTCAAGCTGATTCCTCGACACATTGAACTAGAAGCATGTATCTGAAGAGTATGGAAGAACTTCAACAAGACTAAGAGTTGGTAAGATCAAAGATGCTATCTTTCAGGGATATGGGTCCTAATGTCGTCACTAATCCTTTGCCAGATCAAAGTGGCTGAAGATAAGTCAAAGTCCAAAAGCCAAGTGTTTCAGACAAGATAGCTCATCTTTGTTGCTGATTAGTCACTAGGCCTTGTTTCTGTACTGTTTGTATTTCCTTTATTGTGCTGTTTACTTTTAGACTTTGTTTGTTTCTGAATGGTGATTTTAATGAAATGAGCATTGCATATTTTGAATTCATTTTCATCTACACTGTTTATGTTCATGCTTTCTTTTACAAAACTTTTTCTTCCATTTTCTTTCTCTATCAAATTTGTGTTTTATGCAAAGATTGGAGGGAGGATGATGACAACGAAATACCCAAGTTGTTGAACTGTATGCTTTCAAATAAAACTCTGCTGATGATGTACAGGCATTGTTTCAATCCCCAAACACTGGAGAAATAAGGAAGTTAATCCCTTGTCAACCCCTCTGAGCCTTCGAAGTTGGAGTTTCTTTCTGTATGAAAAAACCCGCATTTTTAACCTGGGGCAGGGTAGTTCTCAGTTAATTTGGTTGTGCATTCTATTTTAAGAGAATCATTCAGTACACCTTTCAACAAGTGCTTCAATCGCAAGCTTTCCTCCGCATACATCAAAGAAATGTTGGAGATGTCAATTAAAAGCCAATGATGGTTCATCTTAATCATTAAGCAAGGCAGTCACTATCTTTCAAAAAAAATGTATCAAAAAATGTATACAAAGAAAAGCCTGCTAAGTCAAAACCAAAAACGACTTAGGCAAGAATCAAGGCATCCCGCTGACTGTAAGTTCAAAAATAAACAGTTCAGGCAAAAGTTAGGGATATATAAAAAGAAAAGATGAAAAAAGAGAAGTCAATAAATTCCCCAAACAACACAATGTTGTGACTACCAAAAGGAAGAAGTGACTGCCATCTCAAAAGTTCTCTTTGCTCATGAGCTATCATCATTACAAAGGTGCAATTCCAGAAGCCTCTTGGAACATGAATGCATAAGTTGAATTAACTGAGTTTAGGACTGAAGATCATCACGAAGGGGGTGGGTACGATCAAATTTTGAGCCTTATATCCTTTGTTTCTTAAACCGTGAACCTGGCCACGTTACAACCTTTAAAAGACCTAATTGAGGCAAGGTGTGTTTGAAAGCATACTACAACAAGGTTGCGTAAGCTGACTCCCATGAGATTTGCCAATCATTTGCTTTGATATCATATCTTTGTTTTATCTTTCACTTTGAATGTCTGAACCTTTATGTTTTGACTAGTTGATTCCATTTTCTTTACATCAATAACATCTTTCAAAAAATGATTTTGATTTCAAAAATATTCTTTGAGCATTGCATTAAAATTACCATTCTTGAATGAACATTTTGTTTGCAAGTAAGCACTCATTTTTCAGGAAGTTCAAACAGTCGAGAAACTTGATCAGTGATCCTATCAGGGGCATGTTATTTCAAGATCCTGTTGTTCATTCAAGATTTGTTGATCAGAATATCATTTCAATACTTGTACTGGGGCAATCCATCCCAACATACAGTTCAACTGAAGCCATGATCAGTTAACTTGCAACAATTAGTGAATCAGGGGCAATCTTCTTCAGCAATCCCCAAGCAGTTTTATCAGCCCTTCTCAAAGGATCATCGATTTGATACAGTTACCAGTGTAATAGAAGTATGTCCAAGCATCTTCTTCGTAAGCAGAATTGGCAGAGTTCCCGTGTTGAGGAATCAGAGTTCCTATCGTGCCTCACAAAAGAGTCTCCCTCAGTTGTCACAAACAATTGCATTGCATTGATCATATATCATGCATAGAAAAATTCAACATCACGCATTGAAACAAATTTCATACTCATTTACATTCTCCGAGGTCCTGTTGTTATCAACATTTTACCTTGAGATCTAAGTCCAACTTACTTGGCACATACCAAAGTAGATGTTCGTCTGCCTGTTTCTATTTCCGTCCAATGCTACTCTTGGATGTGTAAACTTTTCTCTCTGTCCAATGCTACTCTTGGACATGTCGTTTCTCACTTTTTATCCAAAGCCACTATTGGATGTCACAATCCCCATTAACATGTTTCTCACCTCATTCAAAGCTACTATTGAATGACGTTCATGTCTTTGAGCTGGAATAACATTCTTTTTGTCCAATGCCACTATTGGATGTTTATTGAGTTTGTTTTCCATCCATTGCCACTCCTGAATGGTTGCTCAAATTTTCCGAATTGGTTTCCATTTTGTTCAAAGCTACTGTTGAACGCCTCTGATGTATTTCCGGGTTCAGGTTTCCATTTTGCATTCAAAGCCACTATTGAATCTCTTTGGTTTCCATTTTTGTCTAAAGCTACTATTGGATTGTTCCCGATGTTTTCCAGAGTTTGGATTCCTTTTGTTCAAAGCTACTGTTGAACGTCTCTGTCGTATCTTCGGGTTTGTAGGTCTCCTTTTGCATTCAAAGCCACTATTGAATCTTGTTGGTCTCCTTCCATCCAAAACAACTATTGGATGTCTCCGCTGTTTCCTCAGAGTTTGGGCCCTTTTTCAGATTCATTCAATGCCACTCTTGAATGTCTCTGATGGTTGGTGTCGTCTAATGCCACTTTTAGACGTTTCTACCCAATATGTTTGTGTTCCAGAGTTCATTCAATGCCACTTTTGAATATCTCTGTTGATTTTCATCGTCTAATGCCACTCTTAGACGTTCTTACTACACTTCTAACTTGGGTTTTATCCCTCCCTTTCTAAATATTGCTGGATATTTCTTGTCACCCTGACGGATAACCAGTAGTATCTTGTTTCCCTAGCCACTCCTTTCATTCGAGTCTATCGCTCATTCCTTTTGTTCCCCCCAGTGGCATTATTTTCCCCCTCTATTTTCATAAGCATACTTGATGCATCCATTAGCATCGCATTATACCTTAGGTTCAAAAATTGTGTATTTTATATTTAAGTCTCTTCAATTACGTCGAGCTGAGGATTTTAACCCTCACATCTCCGGAAAGAAGAAACTTAAATAGGGGCATCTGTCATACCCCAATTTTTGACCCTAAGATCATACATCATTTGCATTTCAATCATCAATCAAGATCACAACCTTGAGGTATCATTTTTCCTTTGAGGGGAACCATCGAGCATTTCTAGCTTTTTATTTGTTTTATACTAACCCAAATACCAAAAACATTGCTTTATTTCTTTGTAGGCTCTTGTTTTGTAGGTACCAAGCCAAGACATGCAATAAACAAGGCATTTTTCATGTTTTGGACTGATGAAATCGATTTCCCTACTGGGTAAATCGATTTCCCTGCAGCAATCTTCAACAAAATCACATTCTGGACAGCATGAAATCGATTTCCCTCCTGGGTAAATCGATTTCCCTAGTGTATTTTGCGCCAAATTCTCTTCTGGAACAGAGTGAAATCGATTTCACTCCTGGGGAAATCGATTTCCTTAAGGCAAAATTCAAAAATATAAGGAGGGAAGCTTGACATCATTTTGGCACCTTTTTTCTTTGATTATTTTTGATCATTTTACCAATTTTCCACCTCATCAAAATTAATCCCTTCATTAAACCCACTTAAACCCCATTTTACCACTTTTTACCATTTTAATTGCCACTTTAATCACCAATTAAACACAAGCTAATTTCCAAATGCAAAAAGACCAAACTACCACTACTCTTGCTCTCATCCTATAAATAGAGCCCACTACTCTCTCATTTCTCAAGCTTTTGAGAGCCAAAAAACCTCTTGCAATTTCTCTCCTCATTCCTACCAAATTCACCAAAGCTCTTCATTCTTTCATAAAGTTTGTGAGTTACATCTTGAACCTCACAAACTTTGAGCTAAACCACCATCCATTTCACTTTTTTTTCTTCAATTGTTTAGAGATCAAGATTTGTGTTGGTGATTCTTGAAGTAGATCCAAGTTTTGTTCAAGATTTGGTAAATTTTCTTCATCCTTTTTGTATGTCATGATGTAGATCTTTGTTGCTTGTGTGTGATGCATCTTTGATGCTATATTGGTGCTATTTGATGGTGATTTGATGGAAAATTCGTGCTCCAATTGATGTTTGATCATAAGGTGTTTGTACATTTGTTCAAGTCAAGTTTTATGCCTCTAAATGTTGTTTTTGCTGAAATTTGCACTGGTCAAATCGATTTCCTTAAGGCTCAAATCGATTTCATGCTGTACGTAACTTGTTTTTTTTTTGAAAACTGCCTTATGGAAATCGATTTCCCTCTGCATGAAATCGATTTCCTGCTGGCAGAATGTGTTTTTTTGCCTTTTTTATGCTTGTTTTGGTTTCCTACTTCCTCCACTTCATTAATATCATTGGATCTAGGATGTTGATAGGTTTGAAATGACCTAATCCATAATATTAGATGAATGATATTAATGATAGTGTGAGTTGATTATCTTTTGTGTTTTCATTCTTATTTTCATCTTATCTTTCTTTTGATCGATGAAAGTCTTAACATCTTGAGAATTCTATGGATTATTGATAAAGACTAGATCAATTTGTTTTCCTTATTATCTTTTCATCTTATTTGCTTTTGATCGATGAAAGTCTTAATATCTTGAGAATTCTATGGATTCTTGATAAAGACTAGATCAATTTGTTTCTATTCTTATATTTTTCATCTTATTTTCTCTTGATCGATGAAAGCCTTAATATCTAGAGAATTCTATGGATTCTTGATAAAGGCTAGATCATTTCTTCTTCTCCTTCTTATTTCTTTTGATTAATAATCTTGATACATGGAGAGTTCTCCTACATTTGTCCCGACTCGATAAAAGATCAAACATGGAAGAGAATTGTATGCGGTTGATTTAAGACTTGTGGAGGTTTTTATCGTGTAGTCGCTATGATTTTATCAAGCTTCTGATAAGCCCCATTGACTTTAAATCCGAGTACATCATTCACTCACCATCGATCTCCTACTAACTTTGATAACATACTTGACAAGTTTCAAGATGGTTATCTTTAACATTTAACAACTAACTTTAATTTCCGCACCTTTACTATACCGCTCTTTATATTACCGCTCTTTATATTTCTCGCTTTATCGCTTTATTTTATCATTTCATCATATTTACTTTCCGCCATTTTCTCTTTGTCCACTTGGACATATGTTTATGCTTCCGTCATTTTTCTTTGTCCACTTGGACCATACTTTATCTTTTCTTGCTAAAACACTAATAAATAACAAAAATCTAAAAAATACATAAGGCTCTCTTTGGACTATCAGTTACTATCCCTAGCGCTTTGGAGATTCGGACTTATGGACCTAGTACCTCTGGACTCATTCTATTGCTATCCTGTGATTGTTCTGTCTGTCTGGCATTGTTCTGTTGTATGTTTATGTGTGCAGGTATTTCCTTGAAAGCCCTTGATGGTTAATTCCAAGGCACTGATATAAGGATTTTACCCGAAAATAGCCGTTACTCTGCCCGATTTTCATCAGAATATTAATGTGCTTAATGAAAAAGTGGTGCTAAGACAATAAGTTCATCTGGATCCCCAAGTGTTAATGTGTTGGTATTGATAAATCCAAAGGATGGGAAAACTACCTTGGCTCTTAATGTCAAGTGTTGGCTTCTTATTTCGGTTAGACCGTTTCTTTCCTTAGCTTTTATTTTACGCAATAGGATAGCCTCTTCATCTCCTTCCCATTCTTAAATTTTCAAAATCTTCTCCCTTTTTCCAAAATATTCTTATGTTTGCAAATCTTTTCAAAACCTTTTTCTTAAAAATACCTTTCGCCCCCTAGTGGCTTTTCTTCAAAAGTTTAGACACCGTTAATTGTCGAAACGAGTGGTTATACCCCACGATTTTGAAATTGATTGATAATAACGAGATCTTTTCCGCGTGAGAGAGCTAGTGGCATACTCGTTGATTTTTATCCGAGTTGGAGCCCTTCTTTCATTTGCGATGCAAAGAACTTGTTTGTTCTCATGCTCAAGATCAATGGCTGAGTATTTCTCTCTAACGACAACAAAGTGTTTATTCGTTTTTTTAAAAAACGTTTTTCCCAAAAGCGGAACTACATTAGCTCTGACTTCTCCATTGCACCGAGGAGGTATGTAGGCCCAAAGCTTAACGCTTTGCCGAGCTTATTTTAAAAATAAAACAAACCCTTTTTTAGCACACACACACAGATTTTCAAAAAGGTTCCTGTGGAGTACCACAGATATGAGGGGTGCTTAAAACCTTCCCCTTGTATAAACAACACCCGTACCTAAGATCTCTTCTTTTTGTTTTAAAAACAAACTTTGGTTTTTTTCGTTCTTTTCCCTTTTCCTTTGGAAATAATAAAAGCGCGGTGGCGACTTTCACTGAAATATTGATTCGAGTCAATCCCATGGCTTCGATATCAGATTTTCCCCGCTACAACACCCAAGCTCAAGAGGAAGCCAGATGTTGGGAGTTGAAGAACCGCTACATGGAAACCATGCATTTCAGAAAGGACCTACTGATTCAAGAAATCATTAAGAGGCCAACCCGTGCTGAGACCAAAAAGCTTTTTGAAGAAATGAAGACTTGGAGCTATAAGAACATTGGAGATAGCCCTCTTCGTCATTTGGACATGGGAGATCCTGCTTAGTCATGACTTTTGTTGTAGAATCACCACCAGTTTTGTTGGATGGGGTTCTTATTTCTATTTCTGTATTGTTGGCTCATGAGAGCGGAATATTTTGTACTTCAAAAACTTGGTTGTGGAATTAATGGATTATGTTTGCTTATCTTGGTTATGCTTCAATCTTCCCCGCTATCTTGTGTTGTTGGTTTGAGGCAAAGCTAAAAGTCTTGAAAATAATAAAACATGCACACATGCACCCATGCACCCATATCATATTGCATTTTCAGGCTTTTATCATTCTAATTGGGGTCCCTTCCAACAACAGATTTCTTTCCCGACGACGAAGCTGACTTTCTTACATCCTTACCGCACCAGAAACAACGAAAGAAGAATCATGGACCAGTTTGAACAGAGCCAGGCTGCCCTCCGTAGGGATATGGATGTTATGGGAGAAAGAATGACTCAACTTATGGAGACTCTCCATGTCGTTGTCCAAGGACAAGAAGAGCTCAGAAAGAGCGTCGCCGGGATAGTCAAGGATACTCCTACCAACTCTACTGATGGGGGAGTGAAAACTAAAGAGATTCTTGTTGAGGGGATACCAAAAGTTGTGGACGACCACCACGAGGTTATTGATCTTGACCATGATCTCACTGCTGAGTTGACCGAAACTGCTAAGATGTACCAAGCTCTTGAAGAACGCCTTAAGGCCGTTGAGGTTGCTAAAACTTCGAGTTTCAACACTGCTGCTCTATGCTTGGTACCTGGGATTGTGATTCCCCCGAAGTTCAATGTGCCAGACTTTGATAAGTACAAGGGAGTCACCTGCCCAGAGACTCACCTTCGTTCCTACTGCCGTAAGATGGCCGCTCATGCTGAGAATGAACCATTACTGATGCATTTCTTTCAGAATAGTCTCACTGGAGCCCCGTTGGAGTGGTATATGAAACTTGAGAGGTCTAATGTCAGTACTTGGGGAGAACTTGTCGACGCCTTCTTGAAACAATACCACTACAATACTGCTATGGCTCTTAGCCGTGCCCAGCTACAAAATATGTCAAGAAAGCCTGAAGAGTCTTTTAAGGAATACGCCCAGAGGTGGCGTGAGCTTGCTGCTCGTGTCCAACCTCCTCTCTTGGACCGTGAGTTGATTGATCTGTTTATGGGAACTCTGAAGGGGCCGTATCTTTAGCACATGGTTAGTAATACTTCTCCTTCCTTCTCAGATGTGGTCATCATTGGTGAACGGGTTGAAAACTGTGTTAAAGCTGGTACCATTCAAGATGTTGCTACTCCTAGCAGTTCTAATGGCAATGGTAAGAAGCCATACTCCGGATTTGTGAAGAAGAAAGAGGGTGAAACCAGTAATGCTTCAGTTGACCAAGGCCGAACTCCTGCATATTCCGCTGTTCCACCTCCTTATTACCCAATGCCTTATACTGTTCCTGGTCCGTATATCCCTCAGGCATATGCTGCTGCTCTTCCACAACCTTGGGTGGCACCTCAACAGCCTTTCGTGCCACAACAACAAGCTGCCGCTCCTCAGAATCGCCAACAGAATCCTAGGCCTCAAGGTCAGAGAGGTCCACAAAGGCAAAGATACCCTGACAGGCGTATAGATCCGGTTCCAATGCCGTATGCTCAGCTTCTCCCCCAATTTCTTGCTGGTTAATTAGTGCAACTCCGCGAAATGGGTCCTCCACCTAGCCCTCTTCCTCCCGGATATGATGCGAATGCTCGATGTGAATTTCATTCAGGTGCTCCAGGCCATACGATCGAAAGGTGTAGAGCATTGAAGTACAAAGTTCAGGATCTCCTTGATGACAAGCTTATCTCGTTCGCTCCTACTGGTCCTAATGTGCAGAATAATCCTATGCCTCCTCATGCTGGCACGACCAATGCCATTGAGTTATGTGACGACCAGATCATGGTAACTGATGTTAATGAGGTTAAGATGCCGCTTGCAACAATCAGAGAACATCTCATGCAACAATAGGTTTTGTGTGAATTACACGACTTCTGTTTGGAATGTTCTTCTAATCCGGAAGAATATGCTAAATTGAAAGAAGAGATTCAAAAGCTGATGGATGAAGGCGTTCTTAGAATGGAAAGGGTTGTTTCTGACAAAGATGTGGCTACTCTAGAGATACCTTACTATCCTGCTGAGGTGTCAAAGAATCAAAGCACCCCTTTGGTCATTCGTGCTCCGAGTACTCCCTTGGTCATTCAGGCTCCGAGAACTCCGTTGGTTATTCAGGTTCCAGATGCCCCTCTGACCTCTTCAACCTCATCTCTCGTTCCCTCTCCTGTGAGTAATTCCAAGGGTGTTCCTTGGAGTTATAATGCTGTGTATATTCGAGGGAAGAAGTATGACTGTCCTCCAGTGGGTAATTCGAGTGTCACTAATATTGCTGGGACTAGTGGCATCACTCGTAGTGGTCGAATCTTTACTGCCCCTCCTCCACTTCCTAAGGAGACCAATAAGGATGTCAGTGCACAAACGAAGGGGAAGCAAGTTGTTGTTGATCCTCCTGAGACCCGTACTCCACAGGACGCTGAGCAACTTCTGAGAATCATTAAGAAAAGTGACTATAAGGTGATTGATCAACTTGACCAAACTCAAGCTAAGATTTCTATCTTGTCCCTTTTGGTGCACTCAGAAGCTCACCGTGAGGCTCTAATGAAAGTTCTAGCTTCCGCTCATGTGACTCAAGACATTACCGTGCCTCAGTTTGAAGGGGTTGTGACCAATATTGCTGCTGGTGATTGTTTGGGTTTTTCTGATGATGAACTCCCACCTGAGGGTAGAGCACACAACAAGGCGTTGCATATCTCCATTAAATGTTTGGACGCTGTGTTGTCCCGAGTTCTGATCGATACGGGCTCTTCTCTTAACGTGATGCCAAAGACTACTTTGTTCAAGCTGAGTATGGATGGGGTTATGATGAGGCCTTGTACCATGAGTGTTAGAGCGTTTGATGGTTCTAGAAGGTCCGTAGAAGGGGAAATTGATCTGCCTGTCTTGATTGGCCCTCACATGTTCTATATTGCCTTCTATGTTATGGATATACGTCCTTCATACACTTGCCTCTTGGGTCGTCCTTGGATCCATGCTGCTGGGGCTGTGACATATACCCTCCATCAGTGTTTGAAATTTGTTGTGAATGACAAGATTGTTGTGATCACTGGTGAAGAGGATTTGATAGTCAATAATTTGGCATCATACCGTTATGTTGAAGCGGAGGGAGAGATACAAGAGACACCTTTTCAAGCCTTAGAGATTGTGTCGGTTGATAAACTCCCCGTGATTGAGGATAAGAAGGAACTCGGAGCACCCCTCTCGTCTTTAAATGATGCTAAGGCCTTCTTAGAAGCTGGTACTCCCCATAGTGCCTGGGGCAAGCTGATTGATGTTCATGAGAAGCGAGACAAGTATGGCCTTGGGTATCAACCATCTTCTTCTACTCAGCTCAGCATAATTCCTGGAAAGAAGGTGATTCCCCCCATTTCTCAAGTGTTCGTCAGTGCAAGCACCAGTTCTGGAAGTCAAGTTCTCGCTGTGGATGATGATGATGAAGAAGACCTCTCCAGATTCATTTGCCATGCTGCACCTGGACAGGAACTCAACAATTGGACCATATTGGACATCCCCAGGGTCACTTTTATGGAGATGTAATTTTCTTGTTTCGATAAATCATGTGCTTCGCCCCAAGCATTTTGATCACTTGTGTAAAGAAGGGCCCCCCATGTGTTTCAATTTGTTTAATATTGAATGAAAATCATATTTTCGCATGCAATTACTGTTCCATTTCTTTCATTTTTACTTTAAAAACTTTTTCAAAAAATGGCAAAGCTTTTTCTTTTTTCTTTTCCTTTACGTCTTGCATTCTAAGGCATAAATCATCCATCGTGCAGATCCGGCTCGGATTCCATCAAAAATGATAATGTTACAGTTCCACGTCCTGATATCCTTGAGAATCCGATTGGCCAAGCTGATGAGGATAGTGGGGAAGATTGTGAAGTCCCTGAGGAATTGGCAAGACTTTTGAGACAAGAAGAGAAATCTATTCAGCCACATCAAGAAGCCATAGAAATCATCAACCTCGGTACAGAAGAAGCAAAGAGAGAAGTCAAGATAGGGGCCGCTTTGCAAAGTGATGTAAAAAGAAGGTTGATTGAGATGCTCCGAGAGTATGTTGACATCTTCGCCTGGTCATACGAAGACATGCCTGGTTTAGACACGGATATAGTTATGCACAGGTTACCGCTCAAACCAGAATGTCCGCCTGTAAAGCAGAAACCACGAAGAACTCGACCTGATATGGCTTTGAAAATCAAGGAGGAAGTTGAAAAACAGTTGAAGGCTGGTTTCTTATCTGTATGTGAATATCCTCCTTGGATTGCAAACATGGTACCTGTTCCTAAGAAGGACGGAAAGGTACGCATGTGTGTCGACTACCGAGATCTGAACAGGGCAAGTCCGAAGGATGATTATCCTCTCCCTCATATTGATGTGTTAGTCGACAATACTGCTCAGTATTCGGTATTCTCATTCATGGATGGCTTTTCTGGCTATAATCAAATAAATATGGCTCCTGAAGATATGACCAAGACCACTTTTACCACTCCGTGGGGTACGTATTGTTATAAGGTGATGCCTTTTCCATGATATGATCCATAAGGAGATTGAAGTATACGTTGATGATATGATTGAAAAATCCCAAACTGAGGAGGAACACTTGGTATATCTTGAAAAATTGTTTGCTCGTCTGCGAAAATTCAAGTTGAGGCTTAATCCAAACAAGTGCACTTTTGGAGTGCGATCTGGAAAGTTACTTGGATTCATCGTGAGCCAACGAGGGATTGAGGTCGACCCTGATAAAGTAAGGGCAATACAGAATATGCCAGCACCGAAGAATGAAAAAGAAGTTCGAGGGTTCCTTGGGAGATTGAATTATATAGCCAGGTTCATTTCTCATCTCACTGACACTTGTGAACCCATCTTTAAGTTGTTCCGCAAGAATCAAGATATCCGTTGGGATGATCATTGTCAAGAAGCCTACGAAAAGATCAAACAGTATCTCCAAGAGCCACCAATTCTCATGCCTCCGGTTCCTGGGAGGCCGCTTCTTATGTACTTAACTGTGCTTGAAGGATCTATGGGGTGTGTGCTAGGCCAGCATGACGAGTCCGGTCGAAAAGAGTGCGCCATTTATTACCTGAGCAAAAAGTTTACCGATTGTGAATCCCGTTACTCACTACTCGAGAAAACTTGCTGTGCTTTGGTATGGGCTGCTCGCCGACTAAGGCAGTACATGTTGACTCACACCACTCTATTGATCTCCAAAATGGACCCGATAAAGTACATCTTTGAAAAACCGGCCCTTACAGGAAGACTAGCCCGGTGGCAAATGCTTTTATCAGAATATGATATCCAGTATGTCACACAGAAGGCCATCAAAGGAAGTGTCCTTGCAGATCATCTTGCTCATCAGCCATTAGAAGAGTATCAGTCAATGAAGTTTGACTTTCCTGATGAAGATATCATGAAACTGGATGATAATGAAGGACCCGAACCAGGAGAGCGATGGACTCTCACGTTCGATGGTGCATCAAATGCTATGGGCCGTGGTATTGGGGCAGTTTTGACTTCTCCTCGTCAAACTCACATCCCTTTCACAGCTAGAATATGCTTTGATTGCACAAACAATGTCGCAGAGTACGAAGCTTGCATAATGGGCCTCGAAGCAACCATTGATATGAGGATCAAGATCCTTGAGGTTTATGGGGATTCTGCCTTGGTCATACATCAAGTAAGAGGTGATTGGGAAACACGACACCCCAATTTAGTTCCTTATAGGGACTATATCTTGGATTTGTTGCCCGCCTTCGAGGAAATCACTTTCGATCACATCCCACGAGAGGAGAATCAATTGGCAGATGCTTTGGCTACTTTGGCAGCTATGTTCAGAGTTAGCTCCCCTAAAGAAGCGCCAGATATAAGGATCCTCCGTTACAAAGAGCCTGCACATGTATTCCCTGCTCATTGTCTCACTACTGAAGATGTGTATGACGAAAAGCCATGGTATTATGACATCAAAAGGTATGTTGAGAAACAAGAGTATCCCGAAGATGCTACAATTGGGGATAAGCGAACGCTTCGAAGGTTAGCATCCAAATTCTTCTTGTCAGGAGATGTCCTGTACAAGAGAAACTATGATTCAATTTTGCTCAGATGCGTGGATAGACACGAAGCAGAATTGATCATGCGGGAAATTCATGAAGGATCTTTTGGAACTCATTCCAGTGGACACGCTATGGCCAAAAAGATCTTGCGAGTAGGATATTATTGGATGACGATTGAAAGTGATTGTTATGTGTATGTGAAGAAATGTCACAAATGCCAAGTGTATGCAGACAGAATTCATGTTCATCCAACTCCCCTGAATATCCTGACGTCGCCTTGGCCCTTTTCTATGTGGGGTATAGACATGATTGGACGAATTGAGCCACAAGCTTCAAATGGGCATAGATTTATTATTGTTGCTATCGACTACTTCACCAAATAGGTTGAAGCTGCTTCTTACAAGAACGTAACCAAGCAAGTCGTCACTCGCTTTATCAAGAAAGAAATCATATGCCGATATGGGGTTCCGAACAAGATCATCACTGATAACGGGTCTAATCTTAATAACAAGATGATGGCAGAGTTGTGCGAAGAGTTCAAGATTGAACATCACAATTCATCACCCTATCGGCCAAAGATGAATGGCGCAGTCGAAGCTGCTAACAAGAATATAAAGAAGATCGTCCAGAAGATGGTTAGAACGTATAAAGACTGGCATGAAATGTTACCGTTTGCTTCGCATGGCTATAGAACTTCGGTTCGTACTTCAACTGGGGCAACTCCCTTCTCTCTTGTCTACGGTATGGAGGCCGTACTTCCTGTCGAAGTGGAAATTCCTTCGTTGAGGGTCTTGATGGATGCCAAACTCG